>NC_057803.1:511976777-512011308 GCF_018294505.1 Triticum aestivum
ACCGCAAAACGGATGAAACGGGCCTCCTACGGTCGAAACGGGGGTCCTATTCATCGGGAGGGGTGTGGCGTACCACAAAACAGGACTCCACGGGATATTGTTCATCTCCACCGTCAACCTCCTCCAGCCTCCACAGGCTACCGTCGACCTCCTCCAGCCTCCACGGGCTCCTGTTCATCCAGCCTCCACCGCGCGCTACTCCACCGGTTACTGTTCAACCACCCCTCCACGGGCACCCCTCCATCGTCTACTGTTCATCCAGCCCTCCACACCACGGGGTCCTGTTCAACCACCCCTCCATGGGCGCCCCTCCATCGTCTACTGTTCATCCAGCCCTCCACCACACCACGGGGTCATGTTCATCCAGAGAAAACGCCACCGCTCACTGTTCATCTAAACCACCCCGCAACGCTCAGTGTTCATCCCAGAGGCAACATCGATCAGCTTTAGTTAGCAGCAATAGCGAAGGAATCGCTCGATCGGGTTCAGTTAACAGCCATCGATCGATCGCTTGGGTTCAGTAACGCGTAGCCTGCAGTGCAATCGCTCGGGTTTAGTTAGAGCCCAACGCCTCGCTCGGGTTCAGTTAGAGCCAACGCCTCACATACACGCGCGTACGTGTACGAGAGAAACGCGCATCGCTCGGCCCCCGACCTCCCACCGTAACCGGGAACTTCCCGAAATTTTCCTCCCCTCGCTTCTACCGCGGTTTTTTCCGTCATGGACGATCCAAAGAATGTCATGCAGCTGCGTCTCCGGCCCGCCCAGGACGAAAATCCCATTTTATGTCATGATTTTTTGTCATAGAAGTAGGAGCCCACCACATCTATGATGATACCGGGTTTTGTCACAATTATTGTCATAGAAGTGTCATATGTATGACAGAAAAAAATTTCGTTCGGCCCAAAATGTCACAGATGTGTCTTTTTTTGTAGTGCTGGTGCTCTCACTCAAATTAATGGCTTCCTTTAGTGCCCGTTTGTCACCTCATAATGTTGAGATGTTTCCATAAGCCCACTACAAGCTTATTCTTTTCGTTGTTGGTTTTCCAACAACTCCGTATAATCTTCTTGGGAGGGTGCTTTCCAAACTCATTTGTGGTAGAAGCTGGCATTTTCTTCTCTGGTCTTTTCATTCCACTCTTTTGTTCCGAAGACATTGTGATGTTTCTCTCTTTACCCGTCACCTCGTTGTGTTAAAATCATTTTCTTTTCCTTGTTTATCTGTTTAGCAGGAGTGTTGTGTCCTCTGCTCAAGTTCTTTTCATCTTATCAAGTCTTGTATCTCTTTTCAACTGGAGTGTTGTTCGAATTTGTTCTTCCTTGTTCCTTGTTATCTCGTTTCAACCAGAGTGGTTTCAATTCCTTCTTGTCCATTGTGCTCGTCATTCATAGCCTTGCAGCCTCCAAGGTTCACATGGTGTTCCTTCTTTCTCTTTTCTACCGGAGTGCTTTCGTTTTCGGTCAACTATGTTTTGTTCTTCTTTCATGTTTTCGACCTCTCAAGGTTTGTTGGTCTCACTCGTTTGTCAAAGAATCAACTTAGTTTTACCTCTCCTCTTCCTTTTCTGTTTCCCTCTGATGCCATCCTAGATCTCGGGACGAGATCCTCTTGTAGTGGTGGAGTGTTGTAACGCCCCAAGACCGGAGCTTCAGATGCCTTCCATGTATTCTGAGTTTCATCGGGTGTTGTGTTTTGTCTGTTGCATTCATCTTTGCATCTTGTGCATTGCATCATGTCATCATGCCATCATGGCATTTTTTAAACTCAACTAAATAAATTGCATGGATCTTCGGTCCATTTAAACCTAGGGAATTCATATGGTGATTCTCTTTATAACATATCCTCCCAATATTAGGGAGCCATAATAAATACTCCATTCTTTTGGAATTAACCATAACACACGTGCAAAAATAACCCCATGCCTTTTCTGCTTCGAGTTGATCCCCAAACCTTGCCGACAATTCCTTCTCCTTTTATTGAGGCTCCTCCGTAAATCTTAACATTTTTGGTCACTTCTAATTCCTAGTCCTTGTTCAAACCATTAGATTAAATTCAAATGAGTTTGAATTACATCTTTCAATCATGCCTCTCCTATTTTTCGTGGACCGTGCACATTTTTACGAGTCCATGAAAATTATCCCCATGCCCAGATTCCACCCCTACCTTCTCTTTCTTTTCTTTCTCTTTCTCTGTTTTTGTTTTAAATGGAAAAAGTTTGTAGAGAGAGAGAACCCAGCCTTGCAGCCCAGCCGGCCTTTTGGGCCTAACCAACCAGTGCCGGCCCACCTAACCCTTCTAACCCTAGCCTGCAGCCAGCGCCCCATCTCTCTTCCTCCCCTCGTTCTATCGACCGCCGCCACACACACGCCCGCACGCATCGAGCCGAGGGAGAGGAGCTCCTTCGCCCGATCCCCATCTCCCTCCATCGAGCGTCGCTGCCCAATGCCCAGTCTCCCTCGACCTCTCCTTCTTCCCCCCATGCGCCTCCCTATCCTGCAAGGCCGCCCCTCGCCCAGTCTCTTCCCGCGCGCCAAGCCCGACCCTCATGGCTCGTCTCCAGTCACGCCGCCGGTTCCTTGGTCGTCGTCGGAGGTCGTCCATGGCAGCCGCTGCCTCGGCTTCTTCTCCGTGCTGCTACCTCCAGCACCGCCTTGCAGCTCCCTCCCGCGTGCAAGCCCCTCCTCTGCCATGGCCTCAAGCTCGCCAGGCCGCTGCTCCCTCATCCCGCCACCGGCCAGGTTGGATGGCCACCTGCCGGATCCGCAAGTCCCATGGCCGCCCTCTTCATCTCCGGCGGATCTCGCACCGCAGCAAGCCCCTGCCCCGCCTCTGCCTCGTTCGAACAGGGAGGAGGATGCACCTCTGCAAGTCCCGCTCGGAACCAGCCTCCTGCACCGCGCCAAGTCCCCTACTCTAGCACCCTGCGCCTCCCCATGCCAGAGCAGCTCCATCTCTGCCTCATCAATCGCCGGTTGCACCAGGCGCCAGGTCCCATGTTTGTCCTCTGCCGCAGCTCCAAGTACTCATCACCGACAAGATCCCCGCGAGACTCGATGTCCACCAAGTCCAAAAAACAAGACTGTAACCAGGACCTTTGTTCTGCTCCGTTTTGGATCGCCAAGTACACCGTGCCGATGCCTAGTACGAATACATAACCGGAATGCGACAAGTATCCCGACAACGTGTACATCTACACTGCCAAGACCAGACCGACAAGTACCCCGACAACTTGTGTACCACTACCATTGCCGAAGACCCGTGTAACGGAACCGTCAAGTTCGACTACCTTCGTGTGTACCACTACTTCCACAATGATATGAGTACAACTACCATCGACATGTACGACTACTATGTAAACGTGTACCCGACGACCCCGGAGACCTATGTTGTGCCAAGTACGCCCTCATTGACCCGAACATCTACGAAAACTCGTGCAACGATAAACATGTACCACTACCGTCGTCGTGGACCCGGCAAGTTCGCGAATACAACTACTTCCTCTACGACCCGCGAGAACCGCTACTTTCACTATAGTCGCGAGAATAAGTACTTCCTCTACAAACTCGAACCGCTCTGAGAATGTTCCCTTGGAAGGTATAACCGCCGGAACGACGCCCGTGGACAGTATGCATGTGATGTCTTGTATGAGATGCACCCTATGTTTGCACCGTGTCCGAGTTGTCGCTTGCTCGGTCCTCCTCATTTGCCACCGACACATGGGACATCCGGTAACCGGAATCACCCCACCATCCTTGCATGACACGCTCCCGTCATGCTTTCTTTTGCACCGGCATCTCAATTGAGTTATCGGAACCGATATGTTGTTGTGGCATCATTTTCAGATTCGTTGACATGGCCCCTTTTCCTTCCGCCATGTTGACAAATGCTTCATATCATGTTCATATCAACTTTTTCATAGAATTGCATAAAAATTGCAGGGGTCATCCGCATCGTGATAACAACATTTAAAATTCTATAATTGTTGTTTGCATCAATTTGCTAAATATGCATATGTGGATTTTCCGGAATTATTGTTTGATGTTTCGGCCTCATTTAAACTTGCCTAGACAGTTAATTTAATTATGTTTCACCTCTTGCCATGTTAACCAACCTTTCATATTGTTGGGTACCTAAACGAGAGTGAACTAAATAATTGATGTGGTGTTTCGTCAATATATATCTCGTTGCATATTGAGCTCCATTTAAGTTGTAGTATTGTTTGTTGCACCTTGCCATGTCATGCCTCTTTAAACCGGACATGCATCATTCTTGGTTGTGCATCATGCCATGGTTATGTGATGTTTGTTTACTATGTTGCTTGCTTCTTTCCGGGTTGCTTCTCTCGTTAGCTTCGGTTTCGTTCTGGAGTTGTGAGGATTCGTTCGACTATGTCTGTTTGTATTCTTCATGGACTCGTTCTTCTTCCTTGCGGATCTCAGGCAAGATGACCATACCCTCGAAATCACTTCTATCTTTGCTTGATAGTTGTTCGTTCTATCGCTATGTCGCGCTACCTACCACTTGTTATATCATGCCTCTCATATTACCATGTCAAGCCTCTAACCCACCTTCCTAGCAAACCGTTGTTTGGCTAAGTTGCCGCTTTTGCTCAACCCCTCTTATAGCGCTGCTAGTTGCTAGTTGCAGGTGAAGTTGAAGTTTGTTCCATGTTGGAACATGGTTATGTTGGGATATCACAATATCTCTTATTTAATTAATGCATCTATATACTTGGTAAAGGTGGAAGGCTTGGCCTTATGCCTGGTGTTTTGTTCCACTCTTGCCGCCCTAGTTTCTGTCATACCGGTGTTATGTTCCTTGATTTTGTGTTCCTTACGCGGTTGGGTGTTATGGGAACCCCTTGACAGTTCGCTTTGAATAAAAATCCTCCAGCAAGGCCCAATCTTGGTTTTACATTTTCCTAACAACCTAAGCCTTTTTCCCTTGGGTTTATGGAGCCCGAGGGTCATCGTTATTTTAACCCCCCGGGCCAGTGCTCCTCTGAGTGTTGGTCCAACCTGTCAGTCGCCGGTGGCCATCAGGGGCAACTCTGGGCTGGCCTACGGGAAGCTTGGACAATCCAATGTGCCCTGAGAACGAGATATGTGCAGCTCCTATAGGGATTTGTCGGCACATCCGGGCGGCTTTGCTGGTCTTGTTTTACCATTGTCGAAATGTCTTGTAACCGGGATTCCGAGTCTGATCGGGTCTTCCTGGGAGAAGGAATATCCTTCGCTGACCGTGAGAGCTTGTGATGGGCTAAGTTGGGACACCCCTGCAGGGTATAAACTTTCGAGAGCCGTGCCCACGGTTATGTGGCAGATGGGAATTTGTTAATATCCGGTTGTAGAGAACTTGACACTTGACTTAATTAAAATAAATCAACCGCGTGTGTAGCCGTGATGGTCTCTTTCCGTCGGAGTCCGGGAAGTGAACACGGTTCTTGTGTTATGGTTGTGTGTAAGTAGTTTTAGGATCACTTCTAGCTTCACGACCGTTGTGTTGCTTCTCTTCTCGCTCTTATTTGCGTATGTTAGCCTTTTGCTTATGCTTGCTGCAGCTCCACCTCATTACCCTATCCTACCCATAAGCTTAAATAGTCTTGATCTCGTGGGTGTGAGATTGTTGAGTCCTCATGGCTCATGGATACTTCCAAACAGTTGCAGGTTACGATGATACCAGTGTAGGTGACGCTACCGAGCTCAAGTGGGAGCTCAATGAAGATCTTGGTCGTTCTTATGTGTCTTTTTCGTTTGATCAGTAGTCGAGCCCAGTTGGGACGATCAGGGATCTAGCATTTGGGGTTGTCTTCTTTTATTTTGGTTCCATAGTCGGACCTTGATAGTATTCTGGATGATGTATGTTTAACTTGTATTTGTGTGAAGTGGCGATTGTAAGCCAACTCTGTATCCCATTCTTATTCAGTACATCGGATTGTGTGAAGATTACCCCACTTGCAACTAAACCACCATGCGGTTATGCCTCTAAGTCGTGCCTCGACACGTGGGAGATATAGCCGCACAGTGGGTGTTACAACCTTGTTGGTGGCTTTAGCCATGAGGCACTTGGCAGTGATGTTCTCATTGGGTGAGTCGAAGAGAGACACCCGTGGAGTTGTCGCAATGGCAACGGAGGCCATGGCAACCGGCTCACCGTCTTCATCATCATCATCCTCATTGTACCCTTCTTGTGCCACCAACCCCTTGGGAGGAGTCTTCTTGGTGAAGTTGCTCTTGTTAGGGAAGGACTTGGCCTTGTCTTTTCGGATGAGCTTGCCACCATTGTCTTCCCTCTTCTCATATGGGCACTCCGCAACAAAGTGACTCACATTTCCACAATTATAGCAAGTCCTCACTCGTTGCTTGCCCTTCGCACCACTTGTGTTGTTCTTGTTGAAGTTGGGCCTCGTGTTCTTCTTGCTCCAAAATTGCCTTCAAGCCAGAGCCATGTGCTCATGATAAGCATATTTTGTATCTTCGGGATTGCTCTCCTCTTCTTCATCTTCATCCTCTTCTTCCATGCTAACCTTGGCCTTCAAGGCAAGTTTGGGATTCTTTGCTCTTTGAGAATGCAACACCGCGTTGTCGGCTGTCTTGTCGAAGATCCTCATTGCCACAGACTCATGCAACACTTCACTTGAGGACAAGGTGTGGAAGTCCGACCTTTGACGGATGACGGAGGACATGGCCTTGTGCTAAGGCATCATGGCCTTGAGGAACTTGCACTTGATCCAATTGTCATCCGTATCCTTGCTCCCATCATCTCGGAGTGAGACCACGAGAGTGGTTAATCTCCGGTAAAGCTCACGAGGTTCTTCATCTTCATTCATTGCAAACTCATCAGCTTCATCTTGCACCACTTCATAGTTGGAGCGTTGAATGCGTGCGCTTCACTTGTAAAGTGAAACAACATGCTGCCATGCTTCCTTTGCCACAGTGAAGGGTCGGAGATGTGCAATATCTTCGGATGGAATTGCATCTTGGATGATGAAGAGAGCATTCTCATTGAATTGATGATCCGCGACTTCTCTAGGGGTGAATTTGCTTGGGTCATGCGGATAGAAACCTTGTTCAATGATTCTCCAAAGATTAGTATTAACATGATTTAAATGACATTTAAAGCAATAGAGCCAAGCATCAAAATCCTCATTTTTCACAATCTTAGAAGGAGAACTGGCATGATTTAAATGAGTGGAGGGAATCGGTCCTCCATAAGTAAGTGGAGGTTCCACATTGGCAAAGATGCCACTACCATTTCTACCACTAGATAAAGGAACTTTGTCACTAGTAGCTCCCCCCTTGCCGGAGTTAGCATCTGTCACCTTGTTAGCGGGATCACCCACTTCCATTGGTGCGGTTGAAAGTTTAAGGCCTTCTAAGAATTTGTTAAACATGCTTTCAACATTGGTCATCATGGAGGTTTTCAATGTGTTCAAGGCCACATTGAACTCCTCATGAGAGACCGTGCTTCCCCCATCAGCCGTAGACGAGAACGGATTCACACCAGAGTGCTCCTCCCCACCGTCTACGGTGTCAACCATACTCTTCGGATGGCAAAGTCCTTAATAAAGATACGAGGCTCTGATACCAATTGAAAGAATCAATATAGTTGACTGAGGGGGGGGGGGTGAATAGGCAACTAACAATTTTTAGCTTTACTTCACCAATTTAAACTTTGCATTAAAGTAGGTTGTCTAGATATGCGACTAGGTGGGCAACCTATATGATGCAAAAACAACAATCACGCGAGCAAGCAAGGAATACAACACAATAAGAGCTTGCACAAGTAAAGGTGAGAGATAACCAATAGTGGAGCCGGTAGAGACGAGGATGTGTTACCGAAGTTCTTTCCCTTCGAGGGGAAGCACGTCTCCGTTGGAGCGGTGTGGAGGCACAATGCTCCCCGAGAAGCCACTAGGGCCACCGTATTCTCCTCACACCCTCACACAATGTGACATGCCGTGATTCCACTTTGGTGCCTTTGAAGGCGGCGACCAAACCTTTACAAACAAGGTTGGGGCTATCTCCACAACTCAATTGGAGGCTCCCAATGATACCACAGAGCTTCACCACAATGGAATATGGCTCCAAGGTGACCTCAACCGTCTAGGGTGCTCAAACACCCAAGAGTAACAAGATCCACAAGGGATTAGTGGGGAAATCAAATTTCTCTTGGTGGAAGTGTAGATCCGGGCCTTCGCAACCAATCCCAAAGAATCAACAAGTTTGATTGGATAGGGAGAGAGATCGGGCGAAAATGAGCTTTGGAGCAACAATGGAGCTTGGGGGAAAAGAGGTGAGTCAACTTAGAGAAGAAGACCTCCTTTTATAGGGGGAAACAATCCAACCGTTACCCCCATTCAGCCCCGCACAGAGCGGTACTATCGCTGGGGGCAGCGGTACTACTGTTGGGGTCAACGGTACTACCGCTCCCCCTCACGGTACTGCCATGCAGACTGAGGAAGGCCAGAGGTGGAGCAGGATCTGGACCCAGGGCGGTACTAGCTGCGGTGGTAGAGACGGTACTACCGCTTACGAGCGGTACTACCGCCTCTATTGTCGCTGCCAGTGCCGCAAAACCCGACACGAGAGGCGACCCCCTCGAGTCGAGGCGGTAGGATCTTATAACAGCAACAGTACTACGACTGAGAGCCCCAGGCGGTACTATCGCTGTGGAGCAGTATTGCCGCTTGTGGCTCTTGAGCCGTACTACCGCTGGGACCAAATTTTACATCGGAAGCAACGAGGGATCTTCCATCGAAGCGGGAAGGCTTAGTGGGTGCAAAGGGGATGTGTATGTGTTGATTCCACCCTAGCCTTTCCAATGTGGATCCCCTCTTGATAGTATGGTGACTCCTATGAAACAAGTCCACCAAAACTGAAACGAAAGAGCTACACCATCTTCGCTTAAAACTCTGAGGGGAAGGAATCGTCTCGTGCCAAAGGATGTATATCTGAAATACTCAATGCACACGATTAGTCCGCAAAGGCGTTGTCATCAATCACCAAAACAACTTAGAGAGAGACATGCCTTAATAGAGAGAGAGAGATCAAACACATAGCTACTGGTACATACCCTCAGCCCCGAGGGTGACTACTCCCTCCTCGTCATGGAGACCGCCGGGATGATGAAGATGTCCTCCGGTGATGGTTTCCCCCTCTGGCGGGGTGCCGGAACGGGCTCCCGATTGGTTTTTTGTGGCTATAGAGGCTTGCAGCGGCGGAACTTCTGATCTAGGGTTCTTTTCAGAGGTTTCTATTTTTATAAGAATTTTTGGCGTCGGAAACAAGTCAAGTGGGGTGCCCGAGGGGCCCACAAGCCCTTAGGGCTCGCCCTAGCTTGTGGACTCCTTGGGACTCTTCTGGTCCAGCTCCCGTGCTTCGGGGGTCTCTTTTGGTGCATAAAAAATCATCGTAAATTTTCAGCCCATTCCGAGAACTTCTATTTCTGCACAAAATACAACACCACAGTAGTTCTGTCGAAAAAAGCGTCAGTCCAGGTTAGTTCTAATCAAATCATACTGAAACCATATAAAATTGTTTTAAACATGGCATGAATACTTCATAAATTATAGATATGCTGGAGACGTATCATAACCCTTTCCGGTCCTAAATTCCAGATGCCGACAATTTTCCTCACCATGTAAAACTTGCAAAATAAGAGAGAAAAGGCATAAGAATTGTATCATAAAGTGAAATAATGACCTGAAACATAATAAATAACAGTTGGGAAACATGATGCAAAATGGATGTATCATTGATGAGTCATCTGAGTTGCAAGATGAAGAAGCTTGGTCACTGCCACAAAGAGCCTTATGTTGGCCTATGCTTTGACACATTGCTGGGTGCGGAAAAACACTACAATCGCTACACTTTGAGGGTGGGTTTTTCAATCAAGTCAAATACATCCCACAGGCCAGCCTACACAGGGTTGTTGCAAAAACAACAACTCTTCTGTAATAAGTTTCACAAGCCTGTGGAGAATGTTGGAGTCTCGGATGTTGTCTTGTCCAACAAAGACACTATATGCCCAAGCTCCCCTGAATAAGTTATTAGAGAAGATGACAATAAACCTACTGTTGGGAAACATTGCATGGAAAACAAAAAAATTCTACGCACATGCAAGATCTATCCATGGAGATGTATAGAAACGAGAGGGGAGAGTGTGTCTACGTACCATCATAGACCGTAAGCGCGAGCGTTTGTTAATGCGGTTGATGTAGTCAAACTTCTTCGCGCTCCAACCAATCGAGTATCGAAAGTACGGCACCTCCGCGTTCAACACACGTTCAGCTCGGTGACGTCCTCCACCTTCTTGACGGTGATGGTGATGCTATCTTCGCAGGGCTTCGCCTAAGCACTATGAAAATGTGACCGAAGGTGTAAACAGTGGAGGGGGCACCGCACAAGGCTAAGACAATGTTGTGTTATGCTAGGTGCCCCCTCCCACATATATATAGGTGGGGGGAGGAGGGAGCAGCCCCCAAGTAGGCTGAATCCTACTTGGGGTTCCTTTCCAACAAGTGGAGGCCCCTTCCTTATATAAGTGCGGGAGGAAGGAAGGAGGAGGTGGCGCCCCCCTTTTCCTTTCTCTCCCGAGGAGGGAAAGGCAGGAGGGGCCGCCCCTCCCCTTTCATTCCCCTAGAGCCGGCCAACTAAGGAGAGGGACGCGCCAGCCCCCTAGTGGGCTGGTCCGTCCTCTCCTTTGGCCCATTTGGCCCATACACTTACCGGGGGTGTCTGGAACCCCTTCCGGTGACCCGATGATTACCCGGTGCACTCTGAAACTCTTCCGGTGTCCGAATACCAACATCCTATATATCAATCTTTACCTCTCAACCATTTAGAGACTCCTCATCATGTCTGTGATCTCACCTGGGACACCGAACAATATTCGGTCACCAAATCATATAACTCATATAACACTATATCGTCAACGAACGTTAAAGCGTGCGGACCCTACGGGTTCGAGAACTATGTAGACATGACCGAGACACTGATGCGGCTTGAATTATGTTGGTATTTCCCCAAAGAGGAAGGGATGATGCAGCACAACTAAGCTAGGTATTTCCCTCAATGAAGAGACCAAGGTTATCGAACAAGTAGGAGAACCACGCAACACTATGTAAATGGTACCTGCACACAAAGAACAAATACTTGCAACCCGACGTGTAAGAGGGGTTGTCAATTCCTCCCGGGTAAAAAGATAGATAAATTAGTAGTAGATTGGATAAATAGATCTCGCGGAAACGTGAAATAAAATAAATAATAATAAAAAATTGAAGCAAGGTATTTTTGGGGTTTTGGATTAATATATCTGAAAGTAAAAGCAACAAAAATAGATCTCGAAGGCAAATATGATAAAGAAGAGACCCGGGGGCGTAGATTTCACTAGTGGCTTCTCTCAAGAAAAATAGCATACATCGAGTAAACAAATTATTGTTGGGCAATTGATAAAACTTCAAATAATTATGATGATATCCAGGCAATGATCATTATATAGGAATCACATCCAAGATTAGTAGACCGACTCCTGTCTGCATCTACTTCTATTACTGCACACATTGATCACTATCCAGCATGCATCTAGTGTATTAAGTTCATGGAAAAATGGAGTAATACAATAAGAACGATGACATGATGTAGGCAAGATCTATTCATGTAGGAATAGACCCCATGTTGTTATCCTTAATAGCAACGATACATACGTGTCATGTACCCTTTTGTCACTGGGATTGAGCACCGTAAGATCGAACCCATCACAAAGCACCTCTTCCCATGGCAAGAAAGATCTATCTGGTCGGCCTAACTAAACCAACATTCGAAGAAGAAATATGAGGCTATAAGCAATCATGCATATAAGAGATCAAAACTTAAATAACTTTCATGGATAAAATAGATCTGATCATAAACTAGTATCCACTATGTTCTGAGATTGATGTTGCTATGACTTTGCTATGCTTAATGCTTGTCACTAGGGCCTGAGTGCCATGATTTCAGATCTGAACCTATTATGTTTTCATCAATATATGAGAGTTCTTGATCCTATCTTGCAAGTCTATAGTCACCTATTATGTGTTATGATCCGTTAACCCTGAAGTGACAATAATCGGGATACTTACCGGTGATTACCGTAGTTTCAGGAGTTCATGTATTCACCATGTTGTAGGATCGAAAGTATGTCTAGACGGGGGATGATTAGACTACTTGACCAAATAAAAATCTAGCCTTTTCCCAATTTTAGTTCTTGGCATATTCTAGCAACTTTGGACAAGTGAAGCAATCTTAACACAATTCAAGCAAGCATGCATAGAATATATGAGCAGCGGAAGGTAAAGCATGTAACTTGCAAGAATGTAAAGGGAAGGGTTTGGAGGATTCAAATGCAATTGGAGACACGAATGTTTTTGTCGTGGTTCCGATAGGTGGTGCTATCGTACATCCACATTGATGGAGACTTCAACCCACGAAGGGTAACGGTTGCGTGAGTCCACGGAGGGCTCCACCCACGAAGGGTCCACGAAAAAGCTACCTTGTCTATCCCACCATGGCCATCGCCCATGAAGGACTTGCCTCACTAGAGGTAGATCTTCACGAAGTAGGCGATCTCCTTGCCCTTACAAACTCCTTGGTTCAACTCCACAATCTTGTCGGAGGCTCCCAAGTGACACCTAGCCAATCTAGGAGACACCACTCTCCAAGAAGTAACAAATGGTGTGTTGATGATGAACTCCTTGCTCTTGTGCTTCAAATGACAGTCTCCCCAACACTCAACTCTCTCTCACAGGATTTGGATTTCGTGGAAAGAAGATTTGAGTGGAATGCAACTTGGGGAAGGCTAGAGATCAAGATTCATAAGGTAGGTGAGGGAGTCCTGGATTAGGGGGTCTCCGGACAGCCGAACTATATCCTTTGGCCGGACTGTTGGACTATGAAGATATGAGATTGAAGACTTCGTCCCGTGTCCGGATGGGACTCTACTTGGCGTGGAAGGCAAGCTAGGCAATACGGATATGTATATCTCCTCCTTTGTAACTGACCTTGTGTAACCCTAGCCCCCTCCGGTGCCTATATAAACCGGAGGGTTTTAGTACGTAGGACAACAGACAATCATACCATAGGCTAGCTTCTAGGGTTTAACCTCTTTGATCACGTGGTAGATCAACTCTTGTAATACTCATATCATCAAGAACAATCAAGCAGGACGTAGGGTGTTACCTACATCAAGAGGGCCCGAACATGGGTAAACATCGTGTCCCCTGCCTCCTGTTACCATTCGCCTTAGACGCACAGTTTGGGACCCCCTACCTGAGATCCACCGGTTTTGACACCGACATTGGTGCCTTCATTGAGAGTTCCACTGTGTCGTCACCATAAGGCTTGATGGCTCCTTCGATCATCGCTAGCGATGCGGTCCAGGGTGAGGCTTTCCTCCTCGGACAGATCTTCATATTCGGCGGCTTTGCACTATGGGCCAATTAGCTTGGCCATCTGGAGCAGATTGAGAGCTACGCCCCTGGCCATCAGGTCAGATTTGGAAACTTGAACTACACGGCCGGCATCTGCGGAGACTTGATCTTCGACGGTTTCGAGCCCATGTCGGACGCGCTGCATAGTCGCGACGAGCATGACGTAACTCTGTCGTCGGACAATGTTCGGGAGATCGCATCCGCAACTACTCCGTCCATCAATCCGGAGCAAGTCGCGCCATCCAAGAGCGGAGGGATGGACCCCGCCATGGAGGCCGCACCCCCAATGGTGATTGAGCCGGATACTGACTTCACCCCTTACGAGAGCCGTGTCGCCGAACCACTGGATTCATCTCCGGCCATGAACTCCGAGCCGCTCACTTCCGTGCCCGTCGAGTCCGACTGGGCGTCGATCATGGAGTTCACCTCCGCGGATATCTTTCAGCACTCACCTTTCAGAGATGTGCTAAAATCATTAAGGTCTCTCTCCCTGTCGAAAGAACCTTGGCCGAACTATGTCCGGCTAGAATGGGATGCGGATGACGAAGAAATTCGCTGCCCACCCACCACCCACTTAGTAGCCACTATCGACGACTTAACCGACATGCTCGACTTCGACTCCGAAGACTTCGACGGTATGGATGACGAAGCCGGAGACGAGCAGGAACCACCGCCCTCAGGGCGCTGGGCCGCCACCTCATCATATGATATATACATGGTGGACACCCCCAAAGAAGGCAATGGCGATGAGACAGCGGAGGATGACCCCTCCAAGAAGCAACCCAAGCATCGACGTCAGCGGCGCCGCTCTAAGTCCCGCCACAACAAGAGCAGTGATACCGGCACAAGAGATAATAACACTCCGGATAGCACCAAAGACAACAATCCCCTCCAGCATGGTGTAGAGCTAGAGGACGAACAAGCTAGCCCTCCAGAGTAGGCAGCAGATGGAGAACTGGAGGAGGACAATTACATGCCTCTCTCCGAAGATGAGGCGAGCCTCGGCGGTGACGAGTTTATCGTGCCTGAGGACCCCGTCGAGCAAGAGTGCTTCAAGCGCCGGTTTATGGCCACGGCAAATAGCCTAAAGAAAAAACAGCAACAGCTTCAAGCTGATCAAGACTTGCTAGTAGACAGGTGGACCGAAGTCCTTGCGGCCGAGGAGCATAAACTCGAACGCCCGTCCAAGAGTTACCCACAGCGCAGGTTGCTACCTCACCTGGAGGAGGAAACATTGGAACCTCATTCATCAGTATACGATGCGGCTGACCGGACACTACGCGGCCGAGCCAGAGAGTCATTTTAGCCTAAAGTTCAGACCACACCCCGTCGCCACTCAGTCAAAAATACTAAGGCACGGGGCAACATAGAGGACCTGCGAGACATCTTGGACAGTAAGGCAAAAATCACAAGGTCAATATACGGGACACGGGCACGTGCGCCCACATGGGACGATGATCGTCGCGTCGGATACACCAAGAGTAAATCCGCCCGGGCCGAATACAGCAGACAAGACTCATACGAACTACGTCGGGATATAGCCCGGCACAGAGGTGCCGCACACCCCCTATGCTTCACTGATGAAGTTATGAATCATGAATTCCCGGAAGGTTTCAAACCCGTAAATATCGAATCATACGATGGCACAACAGATCCTGCTGTATGGATTGAGGATTTTCTCCTTCACATCCACATGGCTCGCGGTAATGATCTACATGCCATCAAGTACCTCCCACTAAAACTCAAAGGACCAGCTCAGCATTGGCTGAATAGCTTGCCAGCATATTCCGTCAACAGTTGGGAGGATCTGGAAGACGCATTTCTTGACAACTTCCAGGGCACTTATGTGCAGCCACCGGATGCTGATGACTTGAGCCACATAACCCAGCAGCCAAGGGAATCAGCCAGACAATTCTGGACACGGTTCCTGACTAAGAAAAATCAAATTGTAGACTGTCCGAATGCAGAGGCCCTAGCGGCATTTAAGCATAACATCCGCGACAAGTGGCTCGCCCGCCATCTCGGCCAGGAGAAGCTGAAATCTTTGGCAGCCCTCACGACACTCATGACCCGCTTTTGCGCGGGCGAGGACAGCTGGCTGGCTTGCAACAACAACACATCGAGGAATTCGGATACCTCGAATACCAAAGATGCTAACGGTAGGTAGCGTCATAATAGACCAAAGCGCCGCAATAACGACGATAGCACCGAAGATACGACAGTCAATGCCGGATTCAAAGGCCCTAGATCCGTTCAGCGAAAAAAGCCATTTAAAAGAAATACTCCGGCTCCGTCTAGTCTAGATCGCATACTGGATCACTTGTGTCAAATCCACGGCACCCCCGACAAGCCAGCCAATCACACCAACAGAGAATGCTGGGTGTTCAAGCAGGCCGGCAAGTTAAATGCCGAGAACAAGGACAAGGGGCTGCATAGCGATGACGAGGAGGAGCCCCGACCACCGAACACAGGAGGACAGAAGGGATTTCCCCCACAATTGAAGACGGTGAACATGATATACGCAACCCACATTCCCAAGAGGGAGCGGAAGCGTGCACTAAGGGATGTCTATGCGATGGAGCCCGTCACCCCAAAATTCAACCCATGGTCTGCTTGTCCGATCACCTTTGATCGCAGGGACCACCCCACTAGCATCCGTCATGGCGGATCCGCCGCACTGGTCCTAGACCCCATCATTGACGGATTTCACCTCACTCGAGTCCTTATGGACGGCGGCAGCAGCCTGAACCTGCTTTATCAGGATACAATGCGAAAAATGGGTACGATCCCTCGAAGATCAAACCCAACAAAACCACCTTTAAAGGCGTCATCCCAGGTGTAGAGGCCCATTGCACAGGCTCAATCACACTGGAAGTGGTCTTCGGATTGCCGGATAACTTCCGAAGCGAAGAGTTAATCTTCGACATCGCCCCGTTTCACAGTGGCTATCATGCACTGCTCGGACGAACATCATTTGCAAAATTCAATGCAGTATCGCATTACGCATACCTCAAGCTCAAGATGCCAGGACCTCGCGGGGTCATAACAGTGAATGGAAACACAGAATGCTCGCTCCGTACGGAAGAGCACACTGTGGCCCTTGTAGCAGAGGAACAAAGTAGCTTGTTCAGGCAGACCACTCATTCGGCGTCACAGCCCCCGGACACCTTCAAGCGAGTCCAGAACAAGCTGCAACAGGATCGCCTGACACGATCAGAGCTCGCCTAGCAATCCGGCCCTCGTCCCAGTCCCAGTGAAGCGACGAAACCCGTGCCGCGCGTACATAACTACGCATTGAAAATACCATGGACATAGGCGGGGGCACAATCAGGACACGCCCCGCATTGTGGCTTAACCACACTAGGGGCTGCATACCTTTGACAATCCTTTTCTCTTTCAAGGCCTAACTCTCTGGAAGCCCTTTCCGGCAGTAAGATTGTCGGACACATTCCGAAAGCAACAACCAAGGCGGCAAGAAGCTAAGATGAACACGGGAACCGCCAGGTGGTCTCTAGTAATACTTGATATACCCGCTTTTCACTATTTTTGCGTAGCTTGCCCTGGGATAGGACATTTCGAATTGTCCTACTTTATGCTTGTTGCACTACTTGTACCAGTACGCTTCGACGTATTATTCAAATAACAATGCATATCATTAATCTGTCATTGCATTATTTAAGTTTTTGTCTTTCTCTTATATGTCCATTTACGACAATCCGCACCCGCACGTTCAGGTACAGTCAGTACGCCGGGGGCTTCCGTTTACCCCATAATACGACGCAAAAAGTCCGAACACTTTCGACAGTGCGGCACCCCGAACTCATAGCATTATATGCATCACCTCCGAATCATGTCTTTGGTCAAATGTTGGGTTGCCCGGCTCCCGTGCTTTGGTACCTTACATTCCGCTATATCGGCTAAGGTAGCGGCGGGATAACTACTATGATTGTGTCCTGGTTCTTCCGGATGAGCACCTCAGTAGAGAAAGCCAAAAACTGACTGTCATGATAAGGCGAGAGACTGGTCGCTGTTCGAGAAGTCTCAAGTCCTTAAAGACTTTTTCCGCTTCGGGCGAGGAGTCGGCCTTGTCCGGCTTAGGCGTGTATAGCGCCCCAAATTCGGCCCTCCGAATACCAGGGGCTTCGCCAAAAATTTAAAATCATAGACTTCTATGGCTAAGTGAGAGTGATAAAGCATTATAGTCCGATTGCCTGGTTCGTTGCGCTGAACACCTCCCTTGAAGGACCCAAAATTGGGGTAAAGAGTGTTCAGATTTACCCCGAACACCCCAGTACTAGTTACATGGGTGTAGAAGCCAACGACTGGCCAACTCTCAGATTTTATAAACGGCCGCACAGAAGGTAATATTTTAAATTAATAAAGCGCCGCATGGCGCAAATGAACTCATTTCATATTACAGGATCACATGAGCATGTTCATTCAAAAATTACATCCTTGGCACACTCATCTGCCACTAAGCGGGAACCCTTCAGGACACTCTCATAGTAATTCTCGGGGCAGTGATGCTCCTTGCCCTCCAGCGGCCCCTCCTTCACCAGCTTCACGGCGTCCAGCTTCGCCCAGTGCACCTTCGCCCGGGCAAAAGCCCTGCATGCACCCTCGATGCAGACGAACCACTTGAGGACTTCAAGCCGTGGGCAGGTTTCCACAAGACGCCTCACCAAACCGAAGTAGCTGCCGGACAGGGGCTCGCCAGGCCACATCCGGACTATAAGGCCCCTCATGGCCTATTCAGCCGCTTTGTGAAGTTCGACCAACTACTTCAGCTGGTCGCTCAAGGACACGGGGTGTTCGGTCCCAGTATACTGATACCAGAACAACTTCTCTGTTGAGCTCCCCTCCTCAGCCCGGTAAAACTCCGCGGCATCTAGTACACTGCGGGGAAGATCTATAAACGCTCCTGGAGAGCTCCGAACTCGGGTAAGAAAAAGGGAAGTCTCCTTCACATGCTTGCTTTGCATATTGAATGCCTTACCCGCTGCTATCTTCTTCACCGCGTCAATCTCCTGGAGGGCCTTGTGGGCTTCAGCCTTGGCGCTCCGAACGCTTTCAAGCACCTGCGCGAGCTCGCACTCTCGCATCTTGGAGTCACACTCCAAGGACTCGTGCTTTTTGGCGAGAGCCTCGAGCTCTTGCTGCACCTCGCCTACTCAGGATTCTTGTTTCTCCCGCTCCATGCGTTCTTTTGCCGCTTTGTCTTTGGCCTCGGACAACGCCTTCCTCAGGGTCTCCACCTCGGTCGTGGCCCCTGACAAATTCATGATGATCCTATTACTTTACACCCGAACTACTTTTTAACTATATAGACAGGGGTATATCTTACCTTTGCTCTCTTCGAGCTGCCTCTTGGTAAGGTCGAGCTCGTCCTCGGACCGCTTCAGGGCCCGCTTCAACGCAGAAACCTCCGCAGTACGTGCGGCAGCGGCCAGAAGTGAAGCCTGCACATACACATAGACATACTCTAATTAGACTCCTGAGTTATCATTTGATCCTCTATTCGGCTTTTCTTCGTGAACGCCGAACAGAGCATCAGGGGCTACTATCTATGCGGTAATATTTTCTTATATTTTGATTGCTTACCTCAAAGCCTGTTAGGAGGCTGTCACAAGCTTCGGTCAGTCCGTTTTTGGCGGACTGAACCTTCTTGACCACTGCACTCATAATAGTGCGGTGCTCTTCATCGATGGAAGCGCTGTTAAGCGCTTCCAGGAAGTTGCCCGGTGCGTCTGGTTGGACAGAGGACACCAGCATAGATGGTTGTCCCCCCTTAATGGGGGACCGCCTGCCGGAGTCCGGAACCATCAAAGGTTCCGGCGCAGTGTCCGGCTGGGGCCCGAACTCGAAGCCTGTAGGAGCCTCGCTCCCTTGGTACCCAGGGTCCTGGAAGTCGCCGTGAGGCACCCCCAGGACCACCTCCCCTTCGCTCGGTGCCTTTTGAGACAACACCGCGGCATTGTCCATAGGTCGAGGGGTGGAAGCGGTCGGAGGAGAACCGTTGTTCATATTTGACGAGTCCAAAGAGCCGCTCGACGAGGGTACGTTGAGATGATCTCGGGACGGACTGTCATAATCATGTTCGACATGAGGAAAGGTAGTACAATAAAACATACCATGAAGTACTATGGTGTCCGGACACTTACGACTTCGCCAGGGGCTTGTCCCTGGGTAGCCACTCGTCGCCGCTGTCGGTGGCCGTCGTGGCACAGTCCGGAGGGAGGGTCCTTCCCTTCTTGGACCCTTCGGCCTCCCCAGATGGGTCAGCCTTCCTTTTCTTGTCTCCCCCGGCTGGGGGGAGAGCTTTTCTCCTCCTCCTCGTTTCCGTGGGAGGAGTGCGCGTCGGAGTCATCGGACGATGAGTCCGATACAACCTTGCGCTGGAGACCCTTTCGGGTCCCCGTGGCCTTCTTCTTGGTCTCCTTTGTCGGCACCTCGTAAGGTGCCGGAGTCAGCATCTTTGTTAGATGAGCGTCTGCAGGATCTTCGGGCAAGGGGGGTGGGCAATCAAGCTGCTCTGCTATCTCTATCCAGTCATGTTAATGACATGGAAGCTTAGATCCATCACATAACTAAACCAGGGAAAATAAATACCCTAAGAGATATAAAAGCCTAACGGATGGGCACGACGCTTTGCGCCGAGTCCGCGGTCCTCGCTGAGGGAGGGAGGCATCTCAGCGCTCTTGAACAACACCCTCTAGGCGTCCTCGTGCGTCGTGTCGTAGAGCTCTGGCAGCGTCTGGTGCATGGCCGAGTCGAACTCCCAAAAAACAAATGCCCGTCATTGACACGGAAGGACCCGACGGAAGAGCATAACCTGGACCACGTTGACGAGCTTGATTTTCTTGTTCGTCATGTTCTGGATGCAGGTCTGGAGTCCGGCCAGCTCTACCGAAGAACCCCAGGACAGGCCCTTCTTTTTCCAGGAGGTGAGCAGCATGGGGATTCCAGATCAAAATTTGGGGGCCGCCACCCAGTTGGGGTTGCGTGGCTCGGTGATGTAGAACCACCCTGATTGCCACCCCTTTATGGTATCCACATAGGTGCCCTCGAGCCAGGTGATATTAGGCATCTTGCCCACCATGGAGCCTCCGCACTCTGCTTGCTGGCCACCCACGACCTTCGGTTTGACATTGAAGGTTTTCAGCCATAGGCCGAAGTGGGGCCTGATGCGGAGGAAGGCCTCGCACACGACGATAAACGCTGAGATGTTGAGGATGAAATTGGGGGCCAGATCATGAAAATCTAGCCCATAGTAGAACATGAGCGCGCGGACAAACGGGTGGAGAGGAAATCCTAGTCCACGGACGAAATGGGTAAGAAAAACTACCCTCTCATGGGGCTCGGGCATGGGGACGATCTGCCCTGCATTTGGCAGCCGGTGCGCGATATCTGCGGCCAAGTATCCGGCTTCCCGTAACTTTTTGACGGAGGAGACCATCCACTTGCCTCCTGCTCCAGACATGCTTGGAGTGGTTTGAGAAGAAGAACGCGAGCTTGGGCGCTAGAGCTCGAGTGTGCGGGAATGGGTAAGCGAGGAGGAAGAAGGCGTGGGTGAAAAAAGTAAATCTTTGTCCCTTTATAAGGGCGGAAGAGGCGATGTGTCTCCCCACTTGCCTGGCAAAACCGCTTATTCCCCAGGCATCATAATTGATGGTGCGGTTGGGTTATCCACGTCCGTATTGATTAGAATCCCGTGATAAGGGGAACACGATCTCTGCTTTGACAAGACGTGTCAAGAAAACCGCCTCGCGATATGTGCGGAGCTGGTTAAGAAAGGCGGTTCGAATAAAAACCGGGCCATGGCGTGATGTCATGCTGTCAAGATGTGTCAACAGATTAGATTTGTGGAAATATTATTCTCTCTACGGCGGTATGTGGAACTTATTTTGCAGGGTCGTACACTATCCTTGTATTTCAAACTCTTCCATGGTGTATTCAGAGGAGGAACCCGCCTTGCAATGCCGAAGACAACACTGCGCGCCGGACTCATCGTCATTGAAGCCTGGTTCAGGGGCTACTGAGGGAGTCCTAGATTAGGGGGTCTCCGGACAGCCGGACTATATCCTTTGGCCGGACTGTTGGACTATGAAGATATGAGAAAGACTTCGTCCCGTGTCCGGATGGGACTCTACTTGGCGTGGAAGGCAAGCTAGGCAATACGGATATGTATATCTCCTCCTTTGTAACTGACCTTGTGTAACCCTAGCCCCCTCGGTGCCTATATAAATAGAAGGGTTTTAGTCCGTAGGACAACAGACAATCATACCATAGGCTAGCTTCTAGGGTTTAGCCTCTTTGATCTTGTGGTAGATCAACTCTTGTAATACTCATATCATCAAGAACAATCAAGCAGGACTTAGGGTGTTACCTCCATCAAGAGGGCCCGAACCTGGGTAAACATCGTGTCCCCTGCCTCCTGTTACCATCCGCCTTAGATGCACAGTTCGGGACCCCCTACCCGAGATCCACCGGTTTTGACACCGACACTAGGAATGGAATATCTTGGTCTCAACACAAGTGTAGGTGGTTCTCTCTAATAAAATATAGGTTGGAAGCGTAGGTTTATTCTGATGGCTCTCACCATGAATGAGGAGGAGGTGGAGGGGTATATATAGCCTCCACACAAAATCTAACCGTCACACATAACTTTCCAAACTCAGTGGGATCGAATGATTAAACTCGGTCGGACCAATTCAACAAAGCTAGTGACCGTTAGGGTTTTCGATGGGACCGACATGCAACTCGGTAGGACCGATATGATTAGGGTTAGGGCATAACGTAATCTCAGTGAGACCGATTACACAAACTTGGTGAGACCGATTTTGGTAATAAGCTAATGAGAGAGTTGGTCAGGTAAACGCGGTGAGACAGATCGCTCATTTCGGTGAGACCGAAATGTTACGAAAGGAAACCAGAGAGTTTACATTGCAATCTCGGTGAGACTAAAATGTTACGAAGGGAAACAGAGAGATTACAACCCCATCTCGGTGAGACCGAGATCCCTATCAGTGAGACCGATTTGCCTAGGGTTTGTGGCAGTGGCTAAGACATTTGAAACTCGGTGGCGCCGGATAGGAAAAACCGGTGGGGCTGAGTTTGACTTTTGGTTTAGGTCATATGTGGATGTGAGAAAGTAGTTGAGGGTTTTGGAGCATATCACTAAGCATTTTGAGCAAGAACCTCATTAAGCAACACCTCATCCCTCCTTGATAGTATTGACTTTTCCTATAGACTCAATGTGATCTTGGATCACTAAAATAGAAAATGTAGAGTCTTGAGTTTTGAGCTTGAGCCAATCCTTTGTCCTTCGCATTTTGAGGGGTCCACTTTTCTCATCCGCACCATGCCAATCATTGAGCTTTCCTGAGATATTAATCTTTAAATAGCATTAGCTCAATGAGCTATATTTTGTTAGGAATTACCAAAACCACCTAGGGATAGTTGCACTTTCAATCTCCCCCTTTTTGGTAATTGATGACAACATATAGATCAAAGCTTCGACAAATGGTAATAAGAGTGAAAAACATTGTCGCTTTGAGAAGTATGTGAAAAGCAAGAGCTCCCCCTAATTTTGCGCATACTTTAAGATTTTCTTTGGACTGCAAATGCACAAAGAGTTAGGATCATGGGTTACTCTTCCATGTCACATACATCTTGGTGGAGCACTCAAAATGATAATAATTAAAATACATGCACTCATCACCAAGCAAAGTGAGTGATCACATAAAAAGGATAATGTCATCCAACAAGCATTAAGGTAGCATATGATCAAACACATGATCATCTAAGCAAGTACAAAGTATAAAGTATCTCAACCAAGAAAATAAACGAAGTTTAACCACCCAAAAAAAGAGAGAATAGAAAGCAACGCTCTCTCTCGAAGCCTATGATCTATACATTTTCTCCCCCTTTGGCAACAAGTTACCAAAAAGTTCATAAAAAATGCATAGTGCTAAATCGACTCTCAGGCTTGGTCTTCAGGTGGTGGTGTAGACAGAAATCGAAGAACAAAGGCATCTGTCGATCTAGATGGAGCTGGTGGAGTAGGTGCTGGAGCTGGTGGCACTGAAGCTGTAGCTGGTGCAGATGAAGTAGCTTTGGTGTCTGGAATAGGCACTGTAGTAGACCTCTGACCTCTGGGCACTCTAGCAAAAGCATTAGTTGTTGTCTTGCCCTTCTTCTCCTGCACTTCATCCTGAAGTTTCTCAATGACTGACTAGATCTCAGTGTCACGACCGGTTTTTCCAATAAAAATATTTATTGAGAAACCAATCTTTTGAGTCCAGTATGAGAGAAATCCTCCTCACTGGTAGACAAATTCTTGATACAATAAGCCAGTAGCATAAAATATATTACAGGGTCGAACTACGGTTGCTCAACCAAAATATTACAAGCACGCCAATAATTATACATAATGGCGGACATGACACAGTGGTGTGGAGGCATACTACTGACTCGAGGATAGGGCGGTGGTGGAGAAACACAGCGGGGAGAGAGATACAAGACTCTAAGTCTGTCATCTCATCGAGCGTCGAGGTGAGGCTCGATGAATTTATTTGGTAGCGGAAGCGGATATAAAACAGTGACCAAATCCAGGGTCGCACGAGACTGACTGGGACTCCTCTAGGTGTCGGACTCGCTATCAAACTCTTCATCCATGAGATCGCCTTCGTCAGCATCTGGCCAAATCAACAAGCCAGTGAGTACTTTGAAAGTACTCGCAAGACAGTTCGGACGTAAGATATAACAAATGCATGCATGAATGCGTCATGAATAATTCACCAATGTACATTCAAAAATTAGCATAACAAGGTAAGTAAAAGGGAAACGGCGGTAGTCCGCCTGAAATCCCAACAAAACATAAATGAATACCGATCGGGTGTCTGAAGCGACGCCTCGAAAGGTGAATAAATAAATATAAGGAAATGATGCCACAGTCGGGCGTCTTAGCGACACCACATAAAGGGCTTTAAAAGAAATGCCACAGTCGGACGTCGGGGCGACATCACAGAAAGGGCTTTAAAAGAAATACCACAGTCGGGCGTCTTAGCGACACCACATAAAGGGCTTTTAAAAGAAATGCCACAGTCGGACGTCGGGGCGACATCACAGAAAGGGCTTTAAAAGAAATACCACAGTCGGGTGTCTTAGCGACACCACATAAAAGGCTTTTAAAAGAAATGCCACAGTCGGACGTCGGGGCGACATCACAGAAGGGGCTTTAAAAGAAATACCAACAGTCGGGCGTCTTAGCAACACCACATAAAGGGCTTTAAAAGAAATGCCACAGTCGGACGTCGGGGCGACATCACAGAAAGGGCTTTAAAAGAAAGTAAAATACAACAATGCCACAGTCGAACGTCTGAGCGACATCGCAGAAAGGGCTTTTATTCACAAGGAAATAATGCTCATAATAAATATTCAATTCATGAGAATAAATGGGTTAGTCCACCCACAGGAATAATCATTTAACCGGACTTAGCACTCATGCGATTCACCGGAGTCTCTGTCATCAAAACTGACATTTGATCAGGATAAGATAATATCGATCTTGGACATGGAATAGATGATTTGGAGGAAATATATGACTCTGCAGAGTTTGTACAAAAAAATTCCCACAACCAACGGATTTCCGTAGTCACGAAGGACTAGTTCCGTTTACGGTATTTCGTAAGAAAACACAGCTAACCAGTACACACCCATCCTACCTCTCGATGCTAGGAATCACCCTAGACATCGTCCAAGAAAAACTTTTGAGACGGGGAGATCACAATCTCGAATAGCATGGGATCAAATTTATATACGCACGCTCTAAGGGGTGCCCCCCTCTCGGTCCCAACCGGAAACACCCATGCCCCCTGACCGGATGACTGGCTTTAATCCAGGGCCATGGAACCATCATCACGGCCTCTCCTTTTGATGTGTACCAGGAAAGCGGTTTGCAACTTCCTAAACCATATTCCTTGCGGAAAACATGTGGTAGTACAGGGAAGGAAATGAGAGGAACTGGACCGATACGGTTTGACACTGAAGTCACATAGTCTGGCATAAGACTGGCATGCTACGACACTACCATCTTACCCATCCTCATGCCAACACATGGCCATTCATACTCACATCCATCCACTTATGGATCATCGAACTCATTTACCTCAATATTGCATAAAATAACGTTCATCGATATGCTCCTCAACATGCCATGAAACTAACTAAATGCAAAACATGCCAAGACACTCATCATATCAAAAGTTCAAACATGCTTGCCTGGTTCAGAGTAGTCGGAGCCTAGCTCGGTGAAGTTCGCGGCTCCGTCACCTCCTACGGTATCTACGGTATAAAGAAAATATATGCGCTATCGTAAATACCAAGGGGTGCACAAAAATTATTCCAAATATTTTTCAAATAAATCTGATAAAAAACTAGACAAAATTTTAAAGAGAACAGAAAAGGAATCAATCAAAAATACCTTTCTGTTTAAAAGTTATAAGGGTTTTTGTCCAGGGACTCATCTGTAATGAAACAGAAGATTTCCACGGGCTAGCTTATAAAAACAGAAAACGACTCGAATAAGAATGCGCCGGCCTAGCGGGAAAACGTATTTGGCAGAAGACGTTTTCAGAAAACACTTCGCTTAGACAGGACAAAGAAGCTGACAGGCGGGCCCCGCCCATCAGGTTTGAATATACGAACGGGGCGGCAGATTTCGCCGGTGCCCGTGAGCCGCGGTGGTCGCCGGCGGCGATCCACGGCGAGGCAGGAAGATCGGAGGGTACCTCCGTGTTCAGGGCGCCATTCCGCGTCGGTTGGTGGTGGTGGTGGTCGCCGGCGAGTACCACGTCGACGGCGAGCCTGGCTCCGGCGGACGGCGGCTCGGGTGGTTGCGGACTTCGTCGGAGAGAGCTGTGAAGATCAAATTGAGGAGGGGGTTAGGCTTCTGGTAGCTAGAGGGGGTAACGGACGGGGTTTGGGCACCGGAGACGGCCTCACCGGAGCGAATCGAGCTGGTGGCCGAGGCGGAGCGAGGTGACCGGAGTCGAGGAAGAAGGGCCCCTCGAGGCTCTTCTAGTTGCTGGTTGGGGTCCAGTGAGGTGGTGGAGGTGTGCGGGGGTGAGAGGGAGCTTAGGGGCGCTATATATAGCCGGCCCGAGGCGGTTGCCGCGAACGGGATAAGTCCGGCGAGTGATTACGGCGGCGCTGTGGTTGGGCAGTGGGATTAGGGGCTTGGGCAACGCCGTTGAGGTCCACCGGTTTCATTTAGGTGCTAATCGGGCTGGGATTTGGTACTAGGGGCGAGTTCGACAGAACGGGACAGCGCGGGCCCGTCGGCGGCAGTGAGCATGTTCCGTGCTTGCCGGGCCACGGCGACGGTGCCACGGGCGTGCACTGGCATGCATGAGGCCACGCGGAGAGCAGAGGGGCGTTGGGCGGCGCCGAACGGTGTTGAGCCGCCGTTCCATCCCCTGTCGGCCGCCACGGGAGGTCCCGACGCCGCAGAAGACGCCGGCGAGGGCGGGCCAGCGTGCCACCGACGCCAGGAAGAGGCCAAGTGCGCGTGTGGTGCTCCAGATAGTAGGAAGAGGCGGCGAGGAACGTGCCAAGTGCACTGTGAGCATGTGTCTGAACCTCTGACGAAGAAAACGACACTGAAAATCTGAATTTTCTGAATTTGCAAAGGAACAGTGCAGCTCAGGTGTTCGACAGAATGTTTTTGGCCTCTGGGGATTTTTCCTTGAGCTGATTTTTGGTGGAGAGGCTTCTCATTGCTCCAGTAGGCTGCCTGATTTTTGGTGAAATTTTTGGAGAAGTGTAGGTATGAATTTCACCAAATTTGGCAAATCTGGTCCAAACTTGCAGAGACTGAATTTTGAAAAATTTGAAAAGAGGAGGAGTGGATCAAGATGGTTCTGGGTTGTGGGTACAAAGGACTATCCAGGAGAGTTGGTTTGGGATAAAAACTCAAAGGCAAAGTGGTACTTGCTTTGAAAATCACTAAGGCTCAAAATAATTTGCAGAATTGATTTGAGGGAAAAAATAATTAGAATAAAATCCAAAACTTGCCTGGATTAGTTGGGACAGAGAACTTAGGCTGATTACAAGGAGGAGGGGAGATTTTGGAGGGGTTTTACCACATGGGCAAAAATGCCAAGTCATGGGTGGTTTCCAAGATATGAAAATCCCAAATTTTCATAGAGTTTCTTTTTAAAAGAAAAACAAATTAAACTCCCAAAATAATTTGAGAAGGAACCAACAGAGAAGAAGTTCAAAAGATCAAACACCACAGTTTGAAGAAAAAATAAAATCCTTGCCAAAGAAAAGAAAGTTTTTAAGAGGAAGGATTTTCTGCATTTTTTTTAAATGGCCTCTTTTCAAAAACCACAAAGTTTTTGATGAAAACCAAATTAAAATTTTGGAGTGTCACAACACCTACCCCCTTAGGAAAAATCTCGTCCCCGAGATTTCAGCTGATCCTTAAATAAGTGTGGATGCTCTGTCCGAAGAAAATCCTCTCTTTCCCAAGTTGCTTCACTGTCATTGTGATTGCTCCATTGGACTTTGAAAAACTTGATGGTCTTCAGTCAGGTCCTCCTTTCACACTCCTCTAATATTCTTACGGGCCGTTCCCGATAAGTGAGGTCTGGCTGCACGTCAATGTTTTCATGGGATACTTGTTTCTCTGGGTTGCTTACGCACTTCCTCAATTGCGAGACATGGAACACGTCGTGGACATCGGATAATTCCTCGGGTAAGTCTAGCTGGTAGGCTACAGTGCCTCTTCGTGCCACTATGCAGAATGGTCCAATGAATCTTGGTGCCAACTTTCCTTTAATCTTAAACCGTTGCAGTCCTCTCATAGGGGATACTCTCAAGTATACGAACTCACCGGGTTCTAAGCTGACCCTACGATGTTTCTGATCATAATAACTCTTCTGTCGACTTTGAGCGGTCTTAAGTCAGTCTCTGATTAGCTTGACCTTTTCCTCGGCTTCTCTGAGCATGTCTGGTCCGAAGATGTGGCTGTCTCCGGTCTCTGACCAATTTAACGGGGTATGACATCTTCGTCCGTATAAAGCCTCAAATGGTGCCATTTATAGGCTGGCCTGGTAGCTATTGTTGTACGCGAACTCGGCGTATGGCAGGCTTTCTTCCCAACTAGTTCCATATGTGAGGACACATGCTCTCAGCATGTCTTCTAAAACCTGGTTTACGCGTTCTGTTTGTCCATCAGTTTGTGGGTGGTATGCGGTACTGAAGGCTAGTTGGGTTCCCAGAGCCTGTTGTAAATGTTCCCAAAATCTTGAGACGAACTGAGTGCCTCTGTCGGATATTATAGTCTTCGGGACTCCATGCAGACAAACTATACGGGAGAGATAAATCCTGGCAAGCTTCTGAGTGTTGTAGGTTGTCTTCACTGGAATGAAATGTGCCACCTTGGTTAATCTATCGGTGATGACCCATATGGCATCATTCCTGTGTCGTGACCGAGGTAGTTCGACAATAAAATCCATCCCTATTTCATCCCATTTCCACTCAGGTATTTTGTTTGGTTGCAGTAGTCCGGCTGGTCTCTGATGCTCAGCTTTTATGCGTTGACATGAGTCGCAACATGCAATGAAGGTGGCTATGTCCCTCTTCATACCGTGCCACCAAAATCTTTCCTGAATATCCTTATACATTTTGGTTCCTCCAGGGTGGATTGAATATGGAGTGGTGTGTGCTTCAGCTAAAATTTGCTGTTTAAGGTCTTCTATGTTTGGCACGCAGAGCCTTTCTCCGTACCATAATATTCCTTCATTGTCTATGACAAATTCCGAGGCCTTGCCCATACTCAACTTTCTTATGATGCCTTCGATGCTGGTGTGACCGGGCTGAGCTTCTTTAATTTTCTCCACAAGGTCGGGTTGTATTTCCAAGTTTGATATGGTGCCTTCTGCTACCATTATCAAGTTGAGCTTGGCAAATTCTTGTTGGAATTCGGGCCTCAAGCTGTGCAGATTGTTTTCGTCGGAGCCGGGGTTCTGACTAAGAGCATCGGCCACTACATTTGCTTTTCCTGGATGGTAATGGATACCAACACCATAATCCTTTACCAATTCCAACCAGCGTCGTTGCCGTAAATTTAGTTCTGGCTGCGTGAAAATATATTTGAGACTTTTGTGATCCGTATATATTTCACATCGATTCCCAAGTAAGAAATGCCTCCATTCCTTGAGTGCATGAATAACTGCTGCCATTTCTAAGTCATGAGTGGGATAATTTTCCTCATGCTTGCGAAGTTGCCTTGAAGCGTAGGCGACAACCTTGCCTTCCTGCATCAACACGCATCCGAGACCCTTTCTAGACGCGTCACAATATACTTCAAAATTCTTGTGTATGTTGGGTACAATTAATACCGGTGCTGTCGTTAACTTCCGCTTTAGCTCTTGGAAACTTTTCTTGCAGGCTTCTGTCCATTCAAACTTCTTATCTTTCTTGAGCAACTGTGTCATAGGCTTGGCTATGGTGGAGAATCCTTCAATAAGTCTGCGGTAATATCCTGCCATTCCCAAGAAACTCCGTATGTCCGTTACGCTGGCTGGTGACTTCCAGCCAAGTACGGCCTTGACTTTCTCTGGGTCCACTGCGATACCGTCTTGGGTCAGTACGTGGCCTAGAAAGCCTACTTGTCTTAGCCAAAATTCGCACTTGCTGAACTTGGCATACAATTGGTGTTTTCTGAGCTCTCCTAGCACAATCCTGAGATGTTCTGCGTGCTCTTCTGGTGTCTTGGAGTATACCAGAATATCGTCGATGAATACCACGACGAACTTGTCCATAAACTTCATAAATACTTTGTTCATGAGGTGAACAAAATATGCTGGGGCGTTAGTTAATCCAAATGGCATCACTGTGAACTCGTACAGTCCATATCTGGAGGTGAAGGCTGTTTTGGAGATATCTTCCGTTCATACCTTCAATTGATGGTATCCTGACCTTAAGTCAATTTTTGAGAACACCTTGGCCTGAGCGAGTTGATCAAACAAATCATTTATCCTTGGCATCGGGTATTTGTTTTTGACCGTGACCATGTTAAGTGCTCGATAGTCAATACACAATCTCAGCGTTCCATCCTTCTTTTTGGCAAATAAAATTGGTGATCCCCAAGGTGAGGAGCTGGCTCGAATGTATCCCTTGTCCAGTAATTCCTTTATTTGTTTCTTCAACTCGATCAACTCGGATGGTGCCATTCTGTATGGTTTCTTGTATATGGGGGTGGTTCCTGGTGCTAGCTCAATGCGGAATTCTATTTCTTGGTCTGGTGGCATGCCTGGTAGTTCTTCAGGGAATACATCTGGAAATTCACACACTACTGGAACCTTGTTTAGCTCAGAAACGTCCACCTTATTTAATCTCGGTTGCCGGGGTATTTTTCCTTCCTTGGCTGATACTCTTATTGTCTTCCCTTGGTGGTGTGTGAGAATTACGGTCCTGTTGAAACAGTCGATAAACCCCTTGTTGGTGGTTAGCCAATCCATCCCTAGGATGACATCCAGTCCTTTATTTTCCAACACAATAAGATTTGCGTGAAACTCCAATCCTTCGAACTCAATGACCACATTCTGACAGTAATTCTGAGTAACTTGCTGAATCCCAGGGGACTTGATGATCATGGATTTCTCCAAAGGAAGCATCGAAAAATTATTTTGCAAAGCAAAACTTTTCGAAATGAAAGAGTGAGAAGCTCCAGAATCAAACAAAACCATTGCAGGTATTGTGTTGACAGGAAACGTACCGAGTACGATATCCGGAGCATTTTGTGCCTCCTCTTTGGTTACGTGATTCGGATGACCCTTCATGTGGTTATTGTTGGGATTGAAATTGTTTCGCTTGGGCGCGGAATTGTTGCCGCCGTTGTTCGACTTTGGGGTTGAGTTCCTTGGCTTGGGGCACTGTTTGGCATAGTGCCCTTCTTCTCCACAAGCGTAACAAGTAACGCCGGGGCGATAGGTGAATTCCTTGTCCCTTGCATGAAAATTCTTGATTGGGCGTGAGACATTGGATGAGGATTTGTGTGTCCCACCCTTTTGAAAATCTGTCTTGCTTCGGTGATTGCGAGCATGATTAGTCTGGTCCCTTTTTCGCTTGCGGATATCTTCCAGACTGTGTCTCTCATTTTCCAGAGTAATGGCTTTGTCCACCAGTGTTTTAAAATCAGGAAAAGTGTGCACGACCAGTTGGCATTTAAGCGCGGGCGCCAGACCGTCAAGGAATTTCTCCATCTTCTTGATTTCAGTCATACGCTCTTCATTGGCGTAGCGGGACAATAGAGTAAATTGGCTGTTGTAATCTAACACTGTCATGTTCCTTTGTTTGAGGTCCTCTAACTCTCTCTTCTTGATTTTCATAATACTCTTAGGAATGTGTGCACCACGGAAACCTTCCTTGAAATCATCCCAGGTTATGTCATTTTCGTTGGGATGCATGTGCAGAAAATTCTCCCACCATGATGCGGCTGCTCCTGTGAGATAGTGCGGAGCATACAATACCTTTTCGGGGTCTGAACATTTTGCAATAATTAATTTCCTCTCCATATCTCGAAGCCAGTCCTCGGCTTCAAGAGGTTTGTCAGTGTGAGAAAATGTTTGGGGACGTGTCTTCTGAAGCTCAGATAGCTTGGATTGATGCTGATACTGTCCATGGTGATTTCCCATGTTGATGACTTGGTTCATCATTTCCCGATGTTGTTGCTGACTCTGCTCATAAAGGCGGCACATTTGTGAAAGTGCCGATTCACTGCCCTATTGGCTTGACTGTCCCTGAGTGAACTCGTTGCTGGGTTGTGTATCATAATTTTCCTCTGGTGGAGTTGGCATGGAGCGAGTCCAAGGATGAGACATTTTTCACTCTGGGGATATATTTTGTAAAACCCATAAGAAAAGCGGAAAGAGTCGCAAAAACAATTCCAAAAAATGCATAAAGCTGGCAAATAAAACTAAATAACCCAGCTTACTTAAGAAAAACAAATCGACTTGCGCACGGAGAAGGACTGCTCATTACATATCTTACACGCGGGCGGTAATTATACAATACATCACTCAGGATATGCATACATAATCCTGACATGTTATTTAGGCTAGTGCACTTCTCCAGATCCTACATGATGCGCAAACAGGCTACTTCTCACAACCTATGTACATATCTTACAAAGCGGTACATTACATGGCAGCTAAGCGTACTCAGGTAGAGATGTTGATGACCTCCTTTGCCCTGCCGAGGGCGAGGCGTAGCGAGGTTGGGGACTCGACTTCCTCCTCGCTAATGGGCTCCATACATGTAGTGTTGCACAGAGTGGACGGAGCGGTTGCCAGGGGCGGAGCTATACGTACAGGAGTGGGCGCGAAGGGTGGTGCAGTGCGCGCTAGGGTGGGCGCAATGACTTGGTTGAATTCTTCGGTAGAAGGCAGGCGACGAGTAGGCGTATAAGATGCTGAGGACGAGACCAAAGTCAGTGGCAGTGCGATGGGTAGGAGCTCCCTCCTATTGGCAGCACAGCCATGAACTGAGTCCATGCGGGTAGCTACGAAGTCGTCCACCAGGTTGTCGAAGGCTGCCTCCAGGGCCCGGAGATACTCAATGAGCATCTCAAAAGCCTCGTCTCGTTCTCCTCTGGGGCAGGAGTATGCGTAGTGACAGTTGTAAGGCACATGGCATGGAATATAGCGGTAGCGACAAGTCTTCATCGCAGGAAGGACATCCCTGAGGCGAGCTATCGCCTCACGGGCTGCCATCTGCATAGCATGCCTCTCCGTAGGCATGGCTCTTCCCACGAACCGGAAGCGGCGTAACTCACCACGCCCTCCCTTGAACTGCACCGCGGCCTGGTGCATGGTCAGACTGTCGTTGACTTGGTGCTGGCAGAGTGTGAAGACTGGGCACACAGATGGCCCCATCGCGACCTGAACGATGAAGGAAAGAAGCTTGATGAACCCATCGGGCACGTTGGCGAAGGTCTGAGACTCGCAGCTGTTGTCGGCCATCTACAAAAGTAGGCAAAAATTCTGCATGGTCAGATCATAAATTTATGCTGACTGACAGAGAATGACTACAATCAAGAAAAATATGGAAAGGCTCAATCATGCTAATAACGAATTAGCGATCACACCTAGTGGCTTCCTACAGTCAGCCTGGCTCTGGTACCAAGCTTGTCACGACCGGTTTTTCCAGTAACAATATTTATTGAGAAACCAATCTTTTGAGTCCAGTATGAGAGAAATCCTCCTCACTGGTAGACAAATTCTTGATACAATAAGCCAGTAGCATAAAATATATTACATGGTCGAACTACAGTTGCTCAACCAAAATATTACAAGCACGCCAATAATTATACATAATGGCGGACATGACACAGTGGTGTGGAGGCATACTACTGACTCGAGGATAGGGCGGTGGTGGAGAAACACAGCGGGGAGAGAGATACAAGACTCTAAGTCTGTCATCTCATCGAGCGTCGAGGTGAGGCTCGATGAATTTATTTGGTAGCGGAAGCGGATATAAAACAGTGACCAAATCCAGGGTCGCACGAGACTGACTGGGACTCCTCTAGGTGTCGGACTCACTATCAAACTCTTCATCCATGAGATCGCCTTCGTCAGCATCTGGCCAAATCAACAAGCCAGTGAGTACTTTGAAAGTACTCGCAAGACAGTTTGGACGTAAGATATAACAAATGCATGCATGAATGCGTCATGAATAATTCACCAATGTACATTCAAAAATTAGCATAACAAGGTAAGTAAAAGGGAAACGGCGGTAGTCCGCCTGAAATCCCAACAAAACATAAATGAATACCGATCGGGTGTCTGAAGCGACGCCTCGAAAGGTGAATAAATAAATATAAGGAAATGATGCCACAGTCGGGCGTCTTAGCAACACCACATAAAGGGCTTTAAAAGAAATGCCACAGTCGGACGTCGGGGCGACATCACAGAAAGGGCTTTAAAAGAAATACCACAGTCGGGCGTCTTAGCGCCACCACATAAAGGGCTTTTAAAAGAAATGCCACAG
>NC_057803.1:512323627-512325128 GCF_018294505.1 Triticum aestivum
TCTTAGCCGTGTGCGGTGCCCCCTTCCACCATAGTCCTCGATAATATTGTAGCGGTGCTTAGGCGAAGCCCTGCGACAGTAGTACATCAAGATCGTCACCACGCCGTCGTGCTGACGGAACTCTTCCCCGACACTTTGCTGGATCGGAGTCCGGGGATCGTCATCGAGCTGAACGTGTGCTAGAACTCGGAGGTGCCGTAGTTTCGGTGCTTGATCGGTCGGGCCGTGAAGACGTACGACTACATCAACCAAGTTAACGCTTCCGTTGTCGATCTAAAAGGGTACGTAGATCACACTCTCCCCTCTCGTTGCTATGCATCATCATGATCTTGCGTGTGCGTAGGAATTTTTTTGAAATTACTACGTTCCCCAACAAGGGGTGCCACTGTTTATGAGCTTGTTAGAGTAGAGAACCCACTTGTTGACTTCCATAGGGCTCTCCTTGGGTAGCATTTAGTGGATTGAGGCGAGATTGTCCTAAAGGACCAAGATATTTTTGAATGGGCACTTCACACTTTTTGGGTATTTTCTGTGCACTCGATGCATTCAGCTTTTTTTGGAAATGGAGGCATGCCCCCAGCCTCTGCATCATGACGATGCATGCAGCCATCTTATTAAACAATCCATGAAGTAGCGCAAAGTCATCAAAGTATTAGGCGTGCTCCTAAGTATTGCACAAAGTCATGATGATGCATTCAGCTTTCGATGGATACGCGAATAAAGTTTAGGTCTAAAAGATTGTAAAATCTAATTTTTCTGTTAATGATAAAAGGCTATTTCATTTGTTTCCTCCGCCGAGGACTATACTAACTAAGAATACCTTGCTTAAGCAAATGTCCGGGGCATAAACTTGTTGTAGCTTCCGTTGTGAACAATAAATCATTCAACAACTCTTTTTATTGTTATATATGGCACGTATTGCATGGCATGATATGTATTTACCCTTAACATCATCCCTCCTCGTTGTATTTTGCATATTTTCGAGTCTTGACTATGAGGTATTGAAAAATCCTTAATCCCTCTTATTTTGATCGGGGTGGCTACTATGTTTTGGTCTATCTAGCTATGCAGAAATGATGTCTTTGACAAGAGGTACATTTTTGGATTCAAGTGCTACTCTCATGTGCCAATTAGCGGCGGTTATAGGCGCTATTACAGAAGGTGTGACACAAGGAGTGGATGGATCTTGATACAAGTAAGTTCGAGTAGATTACTAGTGAGTTTATGTTCTGATTTGATCAACGTGCCAGTGTAAAGCATCTGAATGCTTAGAGTGGTCTTATGTGATATAATTTTCTTGCTTGCTCCATGTTGTTTGATCTTTACCTCTTCTTCTTATTGGCAGATCAAAGTTTCACCTCTTTATAATCAAAATGGATCTGTCTGGGGGCACATCTAGATGTGCCCTGATTATTGCACATCTAAGTGAGTCAATCAAGCATAAAAAAGGAAGAAAAAAATATCCGTACGAATCTCCGGATAAAATCAATGACAAAGGACT
>NC_057803.1:512625457-512789553 GCF_018294505.1 Triticum aestivum
TAAATTGGATAAGTGCGGGGATATTTATTCTCCCGTTGCAACACACGAGCATGTTTCCTAGTAATATGTATGTCTTAACAGTTTCTAGCAGTTGTGTTCTTGGTGTATAGTTAGGTGCAATCTTCTGCCCTGAAATCATCATGAAATGCCTTTGCTGGAGCTCACCTATGGCCTTGTTTGTCCTACAGGTTAGTGAGCAACATCAGGAGGAGGAGCTCAAACAGGCCACCACGATGCACCACCGCAGCAGCAGGTAGCACGTCCATCTCCTATAGCAATTTGGACAGGTTTATGGGGTCTGGTACATGCAAAGGGTTGTGGCATTGTCATTTCCGAGCCCTGTGATAGGATTGGGCACAACTGAAGTGTTTATCAATTTTGGTAGGTGGGTGGCATCTGGTACATGTAATGGGTTTGCCGCCAATATCATTTCCGAGTTTCCGGTTGCTGTGACAACAGCTACTACCGCATACTTGCCGTTGATGGGAGTCATTTTTGTTGACTCATTTGGTTTCAGTGCAACCCATGTCAGTTGATCTATGAAATCCTATTTCCTTTATACTAAATCTTGCAATTCTTGGTTGTGGCTTCTGTTTTTCCCTTGGTACCCACTCACGGCTGCCTTCTGTCTGTGCTTCTCTTCTCAAGACGATGGTATTGTGGCACATGGCGCCGGAGCTGAGCCTGGGCATGAGGAGCAACGGCTACGTGCGGGTCCTCGACCTGCTCGGCCTCAACTTGCAGACTTCACCAAGGTTCCCCTCAAGTCCCACATGGTGGCTGAAATCAGGGAGGTAATATTTGTTCATGACCCATATTTCTACTGAATAGTAGGTGATCTTACTAAACACCTAGCCCACCTTGCCTGGTATGCTTGTATCTGCTACATGTTGTTTTCATCTTGATAGCTAGTAGCCGAGCACCATGAATTTTGATTATGAAATCTCTATATGCTGTAAAATTAATTGGGTCAATCTCAAATTTGTTGTGAATTGTAAGATGCTTTGAGTAAATGTTTTTTGCCTTCTCGCGTGTAGGTGGTCAGGCGAGATAGCAAGGAGAGGTTCAGTCTATTGGAGTAGGATGGCGAGCTGCTGATTCGGGTTAACCAGGTGCACACTGTGGCAGTATGATTTCTGCCTGACCCTCCAGACCATGGAGAAGCGGCCGCTGGCGAGGGACGTGGGCATTCTTTCAGTCTTGTATTTTTAGGAAGCATTTTAAAATGACGGATCATGCAGCCCCCACATAATACTCATGTAGCCCCCACATAATGTTGTCTAACATATTGCTTTGTTAATATAATGTTCTTCCTTGCGTAAGGTTCTTGTTGCCGATAATAGGGCCTGTAGATAGCAAGTTATTTTCCTAGTGGTTACTTATACTTATTGTGTATCACATTGAAAGAGAAAATACACAATGAGCTTGTTTGATCTTTTCTATGCTTATGTATACTTGATCAGGGCATTCCTATTTCCTGTGATCTTTCCTATCATTTGCTAGTGTGATGCTTGAAGATGGAATTTTTTAAAACCCAAACTGGTGTGTGCTGTCATGCATCTCCAGATTATTGGTTTACTGTACCATAGATATGTGTGATCATTTTGTTTAACTATCTTCCTTGTGTACATGTTAATTATTATTAGCTTCAAAATCTGATCGATGCCTTCTTGCAATAACAATAAGCATGAGAATTTTTTGGTAGTTTCTATGCCACTTTTCTACTCTGATATTTTCTTGTGTGCTATACCAGAATTTATAATTTCCTAAGCAATGCACATGGACAATATCTGGAGCGGTCAAGAGGATGAGCTGATTTTTGAAAAAAAGTTTGAAGAGGTATCTATTGCCCTTTTGTTTTGGTGCTCATTCTTCTTAAACTGTTGATGCTTGAGGTGGTATTAGTGTTGCTGAACTGATAGCCTTGCTATGAGCTGCTGATGTGAACCTGCAATGCAGGATGTACTGCAGGTGCATGTCCTTGTGGTACTATGAGATTTATTGGCTGTTTGGAGATGTACTGATATTGTGCCATGTATTTTATTATCTATATGATTACACATCAGTTTTACTATCAAAATATGACCTGTAGCAGTCACTATATTGGGTCGCTCTTCGGGTCACCTCTGGATGTTCTTGGTTAGAGTATCGTTTAGAGTCTGGGTTGGCAAACATGGATAGTTTTACTTATTCTGTCTTCTATGAAAAGCACCTATCGTATGTCTTAGAGACAAACTTGTAAATCATGCTTTTGATAACATCATGCTCTGACACCTTGCTCTTTCCGAGCTTTTCCTGAGATGTGTACGTATGTGTCCTGCATAATAAGTGCTTGTTCATGTTTGGTTTTCTCTAAACTTTGTTTGTATGATTGAGGGAAAATTTACTTAGTTCTTTTCTCTAAACTGTGCTTGGAACATTCATTTTTATGATCTAAAATTGCCTTCCTGTGATGATGCAGGTGCCCAGTGTGTGCTCGCTACCGAAGGAGCTCCATGTTGAAGAAGATTGAAGACACTTGTAGAGCTACAGGGTTAACACCAGGGCACCGTATCACGTGTAGAGCTTGTAGAGCTTGTATATGTTAGAGCTTATTATGTGTAGAGCTTGTAAAGTATATGTTATTTGTACAATAGGAGCTATGTACTAAATCTGGCTGATAATATTTGGAGTATTATGTGTGTGTTTTGTTTTTGTTAATTTAAATACTGGTTATTTATTTACTGTTAAATTGAAATATGAAGAATATGAACTTGCTAGCTAGGACCCACGTACCTGAACCTGACATCTGGGACCCATTTGACTAGTGGACCTTTTTTATATTACAAAAAAACTAAAACTTTCTAGCGGAAAAGGCCACGACCCAAAAATGAGAAGGCTTAATTGTTGGGCTTGGCCCATCTACCTAGCCAAAATTAATATGAGAAAAAACACTAATAGGCTAAATTAATGGGCTAGGCCCATGTAGAATACCGAATTGGACTGGGCTAAATCTTGTGCCACATCAGCTTGCCACGCTGGATGCCTACATGGCCTGGCGAGGTTGCTAGTGACCAGAACAAAACAATAGACATATTTTGGTCGTAAACGTCTACGACCTTCTCACGGAGAAGGTCGTTAATTTCAGTTTACGACCACCATCTTTTGACCTTCTGTTTTTGGTCACAAAAAGGTCGCAAATGAAAAACAATGACCTTTCAGTGACCAATAGTCAAGGTCACAAGTTGACATATTTCTTGTAGTGCTTGCTGGAAATAATGCATACTGATGTATGTGGTCCAATAAGTGTTTTGGCTCACGGTGGGTATCGTTATTTTCTGACCTTCATAGATGATTTTAGTAGATATGGGTATATCTACTTAATGAAACACAAGTCCAAAACATTTGAAAAGTTCAAAGAATTCCAGAGTGGAGTGGAAAATCATCGTAACAAGAAAATAAAGTTTCTACGATCTGATCGCAGAGGCAAATATTTGAGTTATGAGTTTGGCCTTCATTTGAAACAATGTGGAATAGTTTCACAACTCATGCCACCTGGAACACCACACGTAATGGTGTGTCCGAACGTCGTAACCATACTTTATTAGATATGGTGCGATCTATGATGTCTCTTACCAATTTACCACTAAGGTTTTGGGGTTATGCATTAGAGACAGTTGCATTCGCGTTAAAAAGGGAACCATCTAAATCCATTGAGACGACACCATATGAACTATGGTTTGGCAAGAAACCTAAGTTGCCATTTCTTAAAATTTGGGACTGTGATGCTTATGTGAAAAAGCTTCAACTTCATAAGTTCGAACCCAAATCGGAGAAATGCGTCTTCATAGGATACCCAAAGGAAACTGTTGGGTACACCTTCTATCACAGATCCGAAGGCAAGATATTCATTCCTAAGAATGGATCCTTTCTAGAGAAGGAGTTTCTCTTGAAAGAAGTGAGAGGGAGGAAAGTAAAACTTGCTGAGGTAATTGTACCTACTCCCAAATTGGAAAGTAATTCATCACAGAAATTAGTTCCAGTGATTCCTACACCAATTAGTGAGGAAGCTAATGATGATGATCATGAAACTTCAGATCAAGTTACTACCGAACCTCGTAGATCAACGAGAGTGAGGTCCGCACCAGAGTGGTACAGTAATCCTGTTCTGGAGGTCATATTAATTGACCATGACGAACCTACAGACTATGAGGAAGCGATGAGAGCCCAGATTCTGTGAAATGGCTTGAGGCCATGAAATCTGAGATGGGATCCATGTATAAGAACAAAGTATGGACTTTGATTGACTTGCCCGATGATTGGCGAGCCATTGAGATTAAATGGATTTTCCAGAGGAAGACGGATGTTGATAGTAGTGTTACTATCTACAAAGCTCGAATTGTAGCAAAAGGTTTTCGACAAGTTAAAGGTGTTGACTATGATGAGATTTTCTCACTCGTATCGATGCTTAAAGTCTGTCGGAATCATGTTAGCAATTGCCACTTTTTATGAAATCTGACAAATGGATGTCAAAACTGCATTCCTTAATGGATTTATTAAAGAAGAGTTGTATATGATACAACGAGAAGGTTTTGTCAATCCTAAAGGTGCTAACAAAGTGTGTAAGCTCCAGCAATCTATCTATGGACTGGTGCAAGCATCTCGGAGTTGGAATATACACTTTGATGAGTTAATCAAGGCATATAGTTTTATACAGACTTGCGATGAAGCCTGTATTTACAAGAAAGTGAGTGGGAGCACTACACCCTTTCTGATAAGTATATGTGAATGACATATTGTTGATCAGAAATGATGTAGAATATTCTGGAAAGCATAAAGGAGTGTTTGAAATGATTTTTTCAAAGAAATACCTCGGTGAAGCTGCTTACATATTGAGCATCAAGATCTATAGAGATAGATCAAGACGCTTGATAAGTTTTTTCAATGAATACACACCTTGACAAGATTTTGAAGTAGTTCAAAATGAAACAGTTAAAGAAGGAGTTCTTGCCTGTGTTGCAACGTGTAAAGTTGAGTAAGACTCAAAACACGACCACGGCAGAAAATATAAAGGGAATGAAAGTCATTCCCTATGCCTCAGCCATAGGTTCTGTAAAGTATGCTATGCTGTGTACCAAACCTATTATGTACCTTGCCATGAATTTGGCAAGGGGGTACGATATTGATCCAGGAGTGGATCACTGGATAGCGGTCAAAATTATCATTAGAAGACTAAGGAGATATTTCTCGGTTATGGAGGTGATAAAGAGTTCGTCGTAAAGAGTTGCGTCGATGCAAGCTTTTACACCGATCCAGATGACTATGAGTCTCAATCTGGATACATATTGAAAGTGGGAGCAATTAGCTAGAGTAGCTCCATGCAGAGCATTGTCGACATAGAAAATTTGCAAAATACATACAACTCTGAATGTGACAGACCCATTGACTAAGCCTCTCTCACAAGAAAAACATGATCACACCTTAATACTCTTTGGGTGTTAATCACATAGCAATGTGAACTAGATTATTGAATCCAGTAAAACCCTTTGGGTATTAGTCAGATGGCGATGTGAACTAATCACATAAAGATGTCAACTATTGGTATTAAATCACATGACGACGTGAACTAGATTATTGACTCTAGTGCAAGTGGGAGACTGAAGGAAATATGCCCTAGAGGCAATACTAAATTTGTTATTCATATTTCCTTATATCATGATAAATGTCTATTATTCATGCTAGAATTGTATTAACCGGAAACTTAGTACAAGTGTGAATACATAGACAAACAGAGTGTCCCTAGTATGCCTCTACTAGACTAGCTCGTTAACCAAAGATGGTTAAGTTTCCTGACCATAGACATGTGTTGTCATTTGGTCAACGGGATCACATCATTAGAGAATGATGTGATGGACAAGACCCATCCATTAGCTTAGCATAATGATCATTTATTTTTATTGCTATTACTTTCATCATGACTTATGCATGTTCCTCTGACTATGAGATTATGCAACTCCCGAATACCGGAGGAACACCTTGTGTGCTATCAAACGCCACAACATAACTAGCTGATTATAAAGGTGCTCCACAGGTATCTCCGATGGTGTTTGTTGAGTTGTCATAGATCGAGATTAGGATTTGTCACTCCGTGTATCGGAGAGGTATCTCTGGGCCCTCACGGTAATGTTCATCACTATAAGCCTTGCGAGCAATGTGACTAATGATTTAGTTGCGGGATGATGCTTTATGGAACGGGTAAAGATACTTGTCGGTAATGAGATTGAACTAGGTATGATGATACCGATGATTGAATCTCGGGCAAGTAACATATCAATGACAAAGGGAATGACATATGTTGTTATGCAGTTTGACCATAAAGATCTTCGTAGAATATGTAGGAGCCAATATGAGCATCCAGGTTCCACTATTTGTCATTGACCGGAGATGTGTCTCGGTCATGTCTACATAGTTCTCGAACCCATAGGGTCCGCACGCTTATCGTTCGACGACGATTTGTATTATGAGTTATATGATTTGATGACCGAAGTTTGTTCGGAGTCCCGGATGAGATCATGGACATGACGAGGAGTCTCGAAATGATAGAGAGGTAAAGATTCATATATAGGACAATGGTATTTCGAAACCGGAAGTGTTTCGGGTGATACTGAGTCACCAGAAGGGGTTCCAGGCAACCCCCGGTAAATATATGGGCTTAATGGGCCAAGTAAGGGAACACACTAGCCCACAAGGGCCTGGTGCGCCCCCTATAGGGCCAGCCACGTGGGGAGAAAGGGAAAGGAGAGGAGGAAAAGGAAAGTATGAAGTAGGACTCCTACTTCCTTCCCCTGCCCCTCCTTCCTTTCCCACTTGTCCAAATATGGTAGGGGGGAGGGGCGAATTGGACTAGGGGCCCAAGTAGGATTCCTCCTACTTGGGCGCGCCATAGGCTGCCTCCCTCCCTCTCCTTCCTTTATATACGTGGGGAGGGCACCCGTAGAAAACACACCAAGTCTTCTCTTAGCCGTGTGCGGTGCCCCCCTCCACAATTACACACCTCGGTCATATCGTCGTCGTGCTTAGGGGAAGCCCAGCGCAGGTAGCTTCATCATCACCATTGCCACACCATCGTGCTGACGATACTCTCCCTTGTCCTCAAATGGAACAAGAGATCGAGGGATTTCATCAAGCTAAACGTGTGCTGAACGCGGAGGTGCCATACGTTCGGTGCTTGGATCAGTTGGATCACGAAGACGTTCGACTACATCAACCATGTTAGTAAATGCTTCCGCTTTTTGTCTACGAGGGTACGTGGACACACTCTCCCCTCTCGTTGCTATGCATCTCCTAGATAGATCTTGCGTGATCGTAGGTAATTTTTTTGAAATACTGCGTTCCCCAACAGATACGATACCGGGGCACCTCCCCCAAGATTGGCGGTTGCCAAGGGGAGTGCCCATACCCATGTATTTAGATCTCTTTCTTCGGAGGTGGTGATGAAGGGGTTGTTGATGAAGCGGTGTCGCACATCGAGCGTAGGAGATGCTCCAATTTGCGAATAATGCCATTGAGTGCGGCGATATGCTCTTGCAACAGAATATTTTCACGAGTGACATATTTATTTTGCACATGAACTATTACAATGATCTTCAAAGCTTCAATTTCAGCAGGGGTAAGGAGATTGTAGTATGGTTGAAGGATGTCTTCTTCTTCTACCGCTGGAACTTGATCTTCCTCGGCCTTCTTGATCCTATCACCCTCGTTGATCTCCCCAAGTTCTTATCTCTTCATCTCTATCTTCATTAGCCAAGCATCGTCGCATGCGTTGTTGGAGGAGGGGGACGACATGATGCCTGGCCTTGCAAAATCTGGCAGAAAATAGCTTAAAAAACGTGACATATTGTCGTGGTACGGTGGTCAAAACCTTGGGAGATTATACAATGTTTTTTTTCCCGACCATAAGAAGTATCGTGCAAGAAAACAGAGTTCGGAAGGCACACGAGGTGGCCACAAGGACAGGGGCACCCAGGGGGTAGGGCGCGCCCTCCACCCTTTTGGTGGCCTCGTGTCTCTTTCAGACTACTTTTAATTTTCCTAATTTTTTTAAAATTCCAAAACGGAGAAAAATTGCCATTGGAAATGTTTTGGAGTCAGTTTACCTACCGTACCACATACCTATTTCTTTTCAGAGTCTGAAACATTCTGGAAGGTGTCCCTTATGTACTCCTCCGGTGTTACGGTATTAATTATATTGGTCTCACCCTTCATGGGAGTACCTGAGATATAATGTTTGATTCTTTGACCATTTACCACCTTCGGATTTGTGCCTTCGGCGTTGTTGATTTTTATGGCACCGGAACGATATACCTCCTCGATAATGTAAGGACCTTCCCATTTAGAGAGAAGCTTTCCTGCAAAAAATCTTAAACGAGAGTTGTATAGCAAAACATGATCACCTACATTACACTCACGCTTTTGTATCCTTTTATCATGCCATCTTTTAACCTTTTCTTTAAACAACTTGGCATTCTCATAGGCTTGGGTTCTCAATTCATCAAGTGAGCTAATGTCAAATAACCTATTTTCACCGGCAAGTTTGAAATCATAGTTGAGCTCTTTTATAGCCCAATATGCCTTATGTTCTAGTTCAAGAGGCAAGTGACATGCTTTTCCATAAACCATTTTATATGGAGACATACCCATAGGATTCTTATAAGAAGTTCTATAAGCCCATAAAGCATCATCAAGTTTCTTAGACCAATTCTTTCTAGATCTATTAACAGTTTTTTGCAAAATTAATTTAAGCTCTCTATTACTCAATTCTACTTGACCACTAGACTAAGGACGATATGGAGATGCAATTCTATGGTTGACATCATACTTAGAAAGCATTTTACGGAAAGCACCATGAATAAAATGTGAACCACCATCAGTCATTAAATATCTAGGGACTCCAAACCTCGAAAAAATAACTTATTTAAGAATCTTAATATAAGTGTTATGATCAGCACTACTAGTTGGAATAGCTTCTACCCACTTGGTAATGTAATCAACAACAACTAAAATATGTGTATACCCATTAGAGGAAGGAAAAGGTCCCATATAATCAAAGCCCCAAATATCAAATGGTTCAATAACAAGTGAATAATTCATAGGCATTTCCTGACGTCTACTAATATTACCAAGTCCCTGGCAATCATCATAAGATAATACAAACTTACGGGCATCCTTAAAGAGAGTGGGCCAATAGAAACCGGATTGCAATACCTTATGTGCAGTTCTATCTCCAGCGTGGTGTCCTCCATAAGACTCGGAATGACACTTGCGTAGGATCTGTTCCTGTTCATGCTCAGGTACATAACATCTAATAACACCATCTACTCCTTTATAATGGTGTGGGTCATCCCAAAAGTAATGTCTCGAATCATAGAAAAACCTTTTCTTTTGCTGGTATGTGAAACTCAGTGGTATAAATTTAGCAACAATATAATTAGCATAATCAGCATACCAGGGAGTATTACGAGAAGCATTTATGAAAGCTAATTGTTCATCAGGAAAGCTATCATCAATAGGTAGTGGGTCATCAAGAACATTTTCTAAACTAGACAAGTTGTCTGCAACGGGGTTCTCAGCTCCCTTTCTATCAATAATATGCAAATCAAATTCTTGTAGCAAGAGAACCCATCTAATAAGTCTAGGTTTAGCATCTTTCTTTTCCGTAAGATATTTAGTAGCAGCATGATCAGTGTGAACAGTTACTTTGGAATCAACAATATAAGGTCTGAACTTATCACATGCAAATACAACTGCTAAAAATTCTTTCTCAGTAGTAGCATAATTTCTCTCGGCACTGTCTAGAGTTTTACCAGCATACTGGATAACATTTAATTTCTTATCAACTCTTTGTCCTAGAACAACACCATCAGCATAATCACTAGCATCCCACATAATTTCAAAGGGTAAATTCCAATCAGGTGGCTGAACAATAGGCGCAGAAATCAAGGCTTTCTTAAGTATTTCAAATGCTTCTACACAATCATCATCAAAAACGAAAGCAACATCTTTTTGAAAGAGATTAGTGAGAAGCCTAGAAATTTTAGAGAAGTCTTTAATAAACCTCCTATAGAAACCAACTTGACCAAGGAAACTTCTTATACCTTTGATGTCTTCAGGATACGGCACCTTTTCAGTAGCATCCACTTTAGCTTTATCAACTTGAATACCTCTTTCAGAAATTTTATGCCCCAAGACAATACCTTCATTAATCATGAAGTGGCACTTCTCCCAATTCAGGACAAGATTAGTTTCCTCACATCTCTACAAAACTTGGTCAAGGTTGCTTAAGCAATTATCAAAAGAAGTTCCGTAAACGGAGAAATCATCGATGAAAACCTCAACAATATTTTCACAAAAATCAGAGAATATAGTAGTCATGCATGTTTGAAAGGTAGCAGGTGCATTGCATAAACCAAAAGGCATACGTGTATAAGCAAAGGTAAGAAAAGGGAAAGTGAAAGTGGTTTTCTCCTGATCCTCTTTTGACATAGGTATTTGAGAGAAACCAAAGTAACCATCTAGAAAGCAGAAATGTGTATGCTTGGATAATATTTCTAGCATTTGATCAATAAAAGGTATAGGGTAATGATTGTTTCTAGTAGATTTATTTAATTTTGGGAAATCAGTTACCATTCTATAACCTGTAGTAATTCTTTGTGGAATCAAGTCATTCTTATCATTAGGAACAACAGTGATACCTCCTTTCTTAGGGACACAATGAATAGGACTTACCCACTGACTATCACCAATATGATAAATTATACCTGCCTCCAGAAGCTTTAGTATTTCATTTCTTACCACTTCCTTCATCTTAGGATTTAACTGTTGTTGATGATCAAGAACTGGTTTAGCATCTTTCTCCAGTTAATTTTGTGCTGACATAGAGTGGGACTAATGCCCTTAAGATCATCAAGAGTATATCCAATAGCGGCACAGTGCTTCTTCAGAGTTCTCAATAATTTCTTTTCTTCATGCTCTGAAAGGTTAGCACTAATAATAACAGGATATATCTTCTTTTCATCAAGATAAGCATATTTCAGAGTATCAGGTAATTGTTTAAGGTCAAACACAGGATCACCCTTAGGTGGAGGAGGATCCCCAAGTATTTCAACATTCAAATTGTGTTTCAAAATAGGCCCTTGATTAAAGAATACTTCATCTATTTCCCTGTTACGTCCATTTTGCATCATGTTTTCTTACTGTTATTTATGATGTTTTTATCCATAATAATGCCTTTTGGAGTAATTCTAATACCTTTTCTCTCATAATATGCAAGGTATACACAAAGAGGGAGAATTTCGGTAGCTGGAAATCTGGACCTGGAAAAGCTACGTCAGGCTACCTATTCTGCACAACTCCAAACAAGCTAAAACTTCACGGAGAATTTTTATGGAATATTTTAGTAATATTGTAGCAAATAACTACCAGAGGGGCCCACCAGGTGGGCACAACCCACCTGGGCACGCCAGGGAGCCCAGGCGCGCCCTAGTGGGTTGTGCTCACCCAGGCCCACCTCCGGTGCCCATCTTCTGGTATATAGGTGATGTCTACTACACAACCTTCTTCTTGTAGATGTTGTTGGGCCTCCAAGTGTAGAGGTTTGTAGGACAGTATCAAATTTCCCTCAAGTGGATGACCTAAGGTTTATCAATCCGTGGGAGGCGTAGGATGAAGATGGTCTCTCTCAAGCAACCCTGCAACCAAATAACAAAGAGTATCTTGTGTCCCCAACACACCCAATATAATGGTAAATTGTATAGGTGCACTAGTTCGGTGAAGAGATGGTGATACAAGTAGTATATGGATGGTAGATAAAGGTTTTTGTAATATGAAAATATAAAGATAGAAAGGTAACTAATGATAAAAGTGAGCACAAACTGTATGGTAATGCGTTGAAACAAGGCACAGGGTTCATACTTTCACTAGTCAAGTTCTCTCAACAATAATAACATAATTGGATCATATAACTATCCCTCAATATGCAACAAAGAGTCAATCCAAAGTCATTAATAGCGGAGAACAAACGATGAGATTATGGTAGGGTAAGAAACCACCTCAAAGTTATCCTTTCTGATCGATCTATTCAAGAGTCCGTAGTAAAATAACACGAAGCTATTCTTTCCATTCAATCTATCATAGAGTTCGTACTAGAATAACACCTTAAGACACAAATCAACCAAAACCCTAATGTCACCTAGATACTCAAATGTCACCTCAAGAATCCGTGGGTATGATTATACGATATGCATCACACAATCTCAGATTCATCTATTCAAACCAACACAAAGTACTTCAAAGAGTGCCCCAAAGAATCTACCGGAGAGTCAAGATGAAAACGTGTGCCAACCCCTTTGCATAGGTTCATGGGCAGAACGCGCAAGTTGATCACCAAAACATACATCAAGTGGATCAATAGAATACCCCATTGTCACCACGGGTATCCCACGCAAGACATACATCAAGTGTTGTCAAATCCTTAAAGACTCAATCCGATAAGATAACTTCAAAGGGAAAACTCAATCCATTACAAGAGGTTAGAGGGGGAGAAACATCATAAGATCCAACTATAATAGCAAAGCTCGCGATACATCAAGATCGTACCACCTCAAGAACACGAGAGAGAGAGAGAGAGATCAAACACATAGCTACTGGTACATACCCTCAGCCCCGAGGGTGAACTACTCCCTCCTTGTCATGGAGAGCGGCGGGATGATGAAGATGGCCACCGGAGAGGGATTCCCCCCCCCCTCCGGCAGGGTGTTGGAACGGGTCTAGATTGGTTTTCGGTGGCTACGGAGGCTTCCGGCGGCGGAACTCCCGATCTATTGTGCTCCCCAAAGTTTTTAGGGTATATGGATATATATAGGAGGAAGAAGTACGTCGGTGGATCTCTGGGCTGTCCACAAGGCAGGGGAGCGCGCCCCCACCCTCATGGGCAGCCAGAGACTCTCCTGGTCCATCGCCGATACTCCGTGGGCTTCTTCTGGTCCAAAAATAAGTTCCGTGAAGTTTCAAGTCAATTGGACTCCGTTTGTTTTTCCTTTTCTGCGATACTCTAAAACAAGGAAAACACATAAACTAGCACTGGGCTCTGGCTTAATAGGTTAGTCCCAAAAATAATATAAATGTGCATAATATAGCCCATAAACATCCAAAACAGATAATATAATAGCATGGAACAATCAAAAACTATAGATACGTTGGAGACATATCAGCTTCCCCAAGCTTAGTTCCTGCTCGTCCTCGAGTAGGTAAATGATAAAAACAGAATTTTTGATGTGGAATGCTACCTAACATATTTCTCTAACTAATTCTTATTTATTGTGGCAAGAATATTCAGATCCATAATATTCAAGACAAAAGTTTGATATTGACATAAAAATAATAATACTTCAAGCATACTAACTAAGCAATCATGTCTTCTCAAAATAACATGGCCAAAGAAAGTTCATCCCTACAAAATCATATAGTTTGGTCATGCTCCATTTTTGTTACACAAGAATGCTCTCATCATGCACAACCCCGATGACAAGCCAAGCAATTCTTTCACACTTTAGTAATCTTAAACTTTTTTCAACTTTCACGCAATACATGAGCGTGAGCCTTGGATATAACACTATGGGTTAGGTGGAGAAGACAAAAAGGGAGAAAGTCTCACATCGACGCAGATAATCAATGGGCTAGGGAGATGCCCATCAATTGATGTCAATGCAAGGAGTAGGGATTGCCATGCAACGGATGCACTAGAGCTATAAATGTATGAAAGCTCAACAAAAGAAACTAAGCGGGTGTGCATCCAACTTGCTTGCTCACGAAGACCTAGGGCATTTTAGGAAGCCCATTGTTGGAATATACAAGCCAAGTTCTAAAATGAAAATTTCCCACTAGTATATGAAAGTGACAAAACAAGAGACTCTCTATCATGAAGATCATGGTGCTACTTTAAAGCACAAGTGTGGAAAAAAATGATAGTAGCATTGTCCCTTTTTTATTTTTTATTTTTTTATTTGGCCTTTCTTTATTTTTTTGGCCTTTCTCTTTTGTTGGGACAATGCTCAATTAATGATGATCATCACACTTCTTTTTATTTACAACTCAAAGATTACAACTCGATACTAGAACAAAGTATGACTCTATATGAATGCCTCCGGCGGTGTACCGGGATGGGAAATGAATCAAGAGTGACATGTATGATAAATTATGCATGGTGGCCTTGCCAAAAATACTATGTCAACTACATGATCATGCAAGGCAATATGATAATGATGATGTGTGTCATGATGAACGGAACAGTGGAGAGTTGCATGGCAATATATGTCGGAATGGCTATGGAAATGCCATAATAGGTACGCATGGTGGCTGTTTTGAGGAAGATATAGGGAGGTTTATGTGTGATAGAGAGTATCATATCATAGGGTTTGGATGCACCAGCGAAGTTTGCACCAACTCTCAAGGTGAGAAAGGGCAATGCACGGTACCGAAGAGACTAGCAATGATGGAAAGGTGAAAGTGCGTATAATCCATGGACTCAACATTACTCATAAAGAACTCACATACTTATTGCAAAAATCTACAAGTCATCAAAAACCAATTATTATGCACATGATCCTAGGGGGGGTGTAGATTCGTAGGAAAAGACCATCGCTCATCCTCGACCGCCACTCATAAGGAAGACAATCAAATAACACCTCATGTTTCAAATTTGTTACACAATGTTTACCATACGTGCATGCTACGGGACTTGAAAACTTCAACACAAGTATTTCTCAAATTCACAATTAGTCAACTAGCATGACTCTAATATTATGATCTTCGTATCTCAAAACAATCATCAAGTATCAAACTTCTCATAGTATTCAATGCACTTCATATGAAAGTTTTTATTATATCCCTCTTGGATGACCATCATATTAGGACTAAATCCATAACCAAAGCAAATTACCATGCTGTTTAGGAATCTCAAAATAATATAAGTGAAGCATGAGAGATCAATTATTTCTATAAAATAGAACTACCGTCGTGCTCTAAAAGATATAAGTGAAGCACTAGAGCAACAACAAACTACTCCGAAAGATATAAGTGAAGTTCAATGAGTAATCGAATAATTATGCAACTATATGAAGAGTCTCTAACATTTAAGAATTTCAGATATTGGTATTTTATTCAAACAGCAAGCAAAACTAAATAAAACAAAATGATGCTCCAAGCAAAACAGATATCATGTGGTAAATAAAAATATAGCTCCAAGTAAAGTTACCGATGAATGAAGACAAAAGAGGGGATGCCTTCCGGGGCATCCCCAAGATTAGGCTTTTTTGGTGTCCTTGAATTTTACCTTGGGGTTCCATAGGCATCCCCAAGCTTAGGTTCTTTCCACTCCTTGTTCCATAATCCATCAAATCTTTACACAAAACTTGAAAACTTCACGACACAAAACTTAACAGAAAACTCGTAAACTCCGTTAGCGAAAGAAAAGAAAACACCACTTCAAGGTAAAGTAATGAACTCATTATTTATTTATATTGGTGTTAAACCTAATGTATTCCAACTTCTCTATGGTTTATAAACTCTTTTACTAGCCATAGATTCATTAAAATAAGCAAACAACACACGAAAAACAGAATCTGTCAAAAACAAAACAGTTTGTAGTAATCTGTAACTAACACGAAATTATGGAACCCCAAAAATTCTAAAATAAATTGCTGGACGTGAGGAATTTATGTATTAATCATCTTAAAAAATAATTAACTAAATAGAACTCTCCAGTAAACAATGGCAGCAATTCTCGTGAGCACTAATGTTTCTGTTTTTACAGCAAGATCAACAAGACTTTCCCCAAGTCTTCCCAACGGTTCTACTTGGCACAAACACTAATTAAAAGCATAAAACCACATTTAAACAGAGGCTATATGAATTATTTATTACTAAACAGGAGCAAAAAGCAAGGAACAAAAATAAAATTGGGTTGCCTCCCAACAAGCGCTATCGTTTAACGCCCCTAGCTAGGCATGATGATTTCAATGGTGCTCCCATAAAACATAATAATTGAAACATAAAGAGAGCATCATGAATAATATAACTAGCACATTTAAGCCTAACACACTTCCTATGCATAGGGATTTTGTGATTAAACAATTTATGGGAACAATAATCAACTAGCATAGGAAAGAAAAACAAGCATAACTTCAAGATTTTAAGCACATAGAGAGGAAACTTGATATTATTGCAATTCCTACAAGCATATATTCCTCCCTCATAATAATTTTCAGTAGCTTCATGAATGAATTCAACAATATAACTATCACACAAAGCATTCTTTTCATGATCTACAAGCATAGAAAATTTAATACTCTCCACATAAGCAAAATTCTTCTCATTCATAATAGTGGGAGCAAACTCAACAAAATAACTATCATGTGAGGCATAATCCAATTGAAAGTTAAAATCATGATGACAAGTTTCATGGATATTATTATTCTTAATATCATACAAGTCATCACAATAATCATCATAGGTAGCAACTTTGTTCTCATAATCAATTGGAACCTCTTCCGAAATAGTGGAATCATTACTAAATAAAGTCATGACCTCTCCAAATCCATTTTTATAATTATCACAATAAGATTCAACATGCTCCAAAATAGTGGGATCATTACTTACTAAAGTTGACACTCTTACAAACCCACTTTCATCAATATAATCATCATAAATAGGAGGCATGCTATCATCATAATAAATTTGCTCATCAAAACTTGGGGGACAAAAAATAACATCTTCATCAAACATAGCATCCCCAAGCTTGTGGATTTGCATATCATTAGCATCATAGATATTCAAGGAATTCATACTAATAACATTTCCATCATGCTCATCATACAAAGATTTAGTGCCAAACATTCTAATGCATTCTTCTTCTAACACTTTGGCACAATTATCGGAATCCTTATTTTAGTGAAAGACATTAAAAAGATGAAGCATATGAGGTACCCTTAATTCCATTTTTAGTTTTCTTTTATAGACTAAACTAGTGCTAAAACAAGAAACAAAAAGATTCGATTGCAAGATCTAAAGATATACCTTCAAGCTCTAACCTCCCCGGCAACGGCCCAGAAAAGAGCTTGATGTCTACTACACAACCTTCTTCATGTAGACGTTGTTGGGCCTCCAAGTGCAGAGGTTTGTAGGACAGTAGAAAATTTCCCACAAGTGGACGACCTAAGGTTTATCAATCCGTAGGAGGCGTGGGATGAAGATGGTCTCTCTCAAGCAACCCTGCAACCAAATAACGAAGAGTCTCTTGCGTCCCCAACACACCCAATACAATGGTAAATTGTATAGGTGCACTAGTTCGGCGAAGAGATGGTGATGCAAGTGGTATATGGATGGTAGATAAAGGTTTTTGTAATCTGAAAATATAAAAACAGCAAGGTAACTAATGATAAAAATGAGCACAAACGGTATTGCGATGCGTTGAAACAAGGCCTAGGGTTCATACTTTCACTAGTGCAAGTTCTCTCAACAATAATAACATAATTGGATCATATAACTGTCCCTCAATATGCAACAAAGAGTCACTCCAAAGTCACTAATAGCGGAGAACAAATGAAGAGATTATGGTAGGGTACGAAACCACCTCCAAGTTATCCTTTCTGATCGATCTATTCAAGAGTCAGTAGTAAAATAACACGAAGCTATTCTTTTCGTTCAATCTATCATAGAGTTCGTACTAGAATAACACCTTAAGACACAAATCAACCAAAACCCTAATGTCACCTAGATACTCCAGTGTCACCTCAAGTTTCCGTGGGTATGATTATATGATATGCATCACACAATCTCAGATTCATCTATTCAAACCAACACAAAGTACTTCAAAGAGTTCCCCAAAGATTCTACCGGAGAGTCAAGACGAAAACGTGTGCCAACCCCTATGCATAGGTGAAGGAAATATGCCCTAGAGGCAATAATAAAGTTATTATTTATTTCCTTATAATCATGATAAATGTTTATTATTCATGCTAGAATTGTATTTACCGGAAACATAATACATGTGTGAATACATAGACAAACAAAGTGTCACTAGTATGCCTCTACCTGACTAGCTCGTTAATCAAAGATGGTTATGTTTCCTAACCATGAACAATGAGTTGTTATTTGATTAACGAGGTCACATCATTAGTAGAATGATCTGATTGACATGACCCATTCCATTAGCTTAGCACCCAATCGTTTAGTATGTTGCTATTGCTTTCTTCATGACTTATACATGTTCCTATTACTATGAGATTATGCAACTCCCGTTTACCGGAGGAACACTTTGGGTACTACCAAACGTCACAACGTAACTGGGTGATTATAAAGGAGTACTACAGGTGTCTCCAATGGTCGATGTTGGGTTGGCGTATTTCGAGATTAGGATTTGTCACTCCGATTGTCGGAGAGGTATCTCTGGGCCCTCTCGGTAATACACATCACATAAGCCTTGCAAGCATTACAACTAATATGTTAGTTGTGAGATGATGTATTACGGAACGAGTAAAGAGACTTGCCAGTAACGAGATTGAACTAGGTATTGGATACCGACGATCGAATCTCGGGCAAGTAACATACCGATGACAAAGGGAACAACGTATGTTGTTATGCGGTCTAACCGATAAAGATCTTCGTAGAATATGTAGGAGCCAATATGGGCATCCAGGTCCCGCTATTGGTTATTGACCGGAGACGTGTCTCGGTCATGTCTACATTGTTCTCGAACCCGTAGGGTCCGCACGCTTAAGGTTACGATGACAGTTATATTATGAGTTTATGCATTTTGATGTACCGAAGGTTGTTCGGAGTCCTGGATGTGATCACGGACATGACGAGGAGTCTCGAAATGGTCGAGACGTAAAGATTGATATATTGGAAGCCTATATTTGGATATCGGAAGTGTTCCGGGTGAAATCGGGATTTTACCGGAATACCGGGAGGGTTACCGGAACCCCCCGGGAGCTATTTGGGCCATAGTGGGCCTTAGTGGAAAAGAGAAGGGGCTTCCCTAGTTGGGCTGCGCGCCCCCCTTCCCCTAGTCCTATTAGGACTAGGAGAGGTGGCCGGCCCCCTCCTCCCCTTTTCCCCTCCGAGGAATCCTAGTTGGACTAGGATTGGAGGGGGAATCCTACTCCCAGAGGGAGTAGGACTCTCCTGCGCCTCCCCCCTTGGCCGGCCAGCCTCCCCTCCTCTCCTCCTTTATATACGGAGGCAGGGGCACCTCTAAACACACAAGTTGACACAAGTTGACACAAGTTGACACAAGTTGACACAAGTTGACACAAGTTGACACAAGTTGATCCACGTGATCGATTCCTTAGCCGTGTGCGGTGCCCCCTGCCACCATATTCCTCGATAAATACTGTAGCGGAGTTTAGGCGAAGCCCTGCTACTGTAGTTCATCAAGATCGTCACCACGCCGTCGTGCTGACGAAACTCTTCCCCGACACTTTGCTGGATCGGAGTCCGGGGATCGTCATCGAGCTGAACGTGTGCTCGAACTCGGAGGTGCCGTAGATTCGGTGCTTGATCGGTTGGATCGAGAAGACGTACGACTACTTCCTCTACGTCGTGTCATCGCTTCCGCAGTCGGTCTGTGTTGGGTACGTAGACAATACTCTCCCCTCGTTGCTATGCATCACATGATCTTGCGTGTGCGTAGGAATTTTTTTGAAATTACTACGTAACCCAACCGTGGCATCCGAGCCTAGGTTATTGATGTTGATGTTATTTGCACGAGTAGAACACAAGTGAGTTGTGGACGATACAAGTCATACTGCCTACCAGCATGTCATATTTTGGTTCGGCGGTATTGTTGGACGAGACGACCCAGACCAACCTTACGCGTACGCTTACGCGAGACCGGTTCCCTCGACGTGCTTTGCACAGAGATGGCTTGCGGGCGACTATCTCTCCAACTTTAGTTGAACCAAGTATGGCTACGCCCGGTCCTTGGGAAGGTTAAAACGGAGTCTATTTGACAAACTATCGTTGTGGTTTTGATGCGTAGGTAAGATTGGTTCTTACTTAAGCCCGTAGCAGCCACGTAAAACAAGCAACAACAAAGTAGAGGACGTCTAACTTGTTTTTGCAGGGCATGTTGTGATGTGATATGGTCAAAGCATGATGCTGAATTTTATTGTATGAGATGATCATGTTTTGTAACCGAGTTATCGGCAACTGGCAGGAGCCATATGGTTGTCGCTTTATTGTATGCAATGCAATCGCGATGTAATGCTTTACTTTATTACTAAACGGTAGTGATAGTCGTGGAAGCATAAGATTGGCGAGACGACAACGATGCTATGATGGAGATCAAGGTGTCGCGCCGGTGACGATGGTGATCATGAAGGTGCTTCGGAGATGGAGATCACAAGCACAAGATGATGATGACCATATCATATCACTTATATTGATTGCATGTGATGTTTATCTTTTTATGCATCTTATCTTGCTTTGATTGACGGTAGCATTATAAGATGATCTCTCACTAAATTATCAAGGAGTGTTCTCCCTGAGTATGCACCGTTGCCAAAGTTCGTCGTGCCCAGACACCACGTGATGATCGGGTGTGATAAGCTCTACGTCCATCTACAACGGGTGCAAGCCAGTTTTGCACACGCAGAATACTCAGGTTAAACTTGACGAGCCTAGCATATGGCCTCGGAACACGGAGACCGAAAGGTCGAGCGTGAATCATATAGTAGATATGATCAACATAACGATGTTCACCATTGAAAACTACTCCATCTCATGTGATGATCGGTCATGGTTTAGTTGATTTGGATCACGTAATCACTTAGAGGATTAGAGGGATGTCTATCTAAGTGGGAGTTCTTAAATAATATGATTAATTGAACTTAAATTTATCATGAACTTAGTACCTGATAGTATCTTGCTTGTTTATGTTGATTGTAGATAGATGGCTCGTGCTGTTGTTCCGTTGAATTTTAATGCGTTCCTTGAGAAAGCAAAGTTGAAAGATGATGTTAGCAATTACACGGACTGGGTCCGTAACTTGAGGATTATCCTCATTGCTGCACAGAAAAATTACGTCCTGGAAGCATCGCTGGGTGCCAGGCCTGCTGCTGGAGCAACACCAGATGTTATGAACGTCTGGCAGAGCAAAGCTGATGACTACTCGATAGTTCAGTGTGCCATGCTTTACGGCTTAGAATCGGGACTTCAACGACGTTTTGAACGTCATGGAGCATATGAGATGTTCCAGGAGTTGAAGTTAATATTTCAAGCAAATGCCCGAATTGAGAGATATGAAGTCTCCAATAAGTTCTATAGCTGCAAGATGGAGGAGAACAGTTCTGTCAGTGAGCATATACTCAAAATGTCTGGGTATAATAATCACTTGATTCAATTGGGAGTTAATCTTCCGGATGATTGCGTCATTGACAGAATTCTGCAATCACTGCCACCAAGCTACAAGAGCTTCGTGATGAACTATAATATGCAAGGGATGAACAAGACTATTCCCGAGCTCTTCGCAATGCTGAAAGCTGCGGAGGTAGAAATCAAGAAGGAGCATCAAGTGTTGATGGTTAACAAGACCACTAGTTTCAAGAAAAAGGGCAAAGGGAAGAAAAAGGGGAACTTCAAGAAGAACGGCAAGCAAGTTGCTGCTCAAGAGAAGAAACCCAAGTCTGGACCTAAGCCTGAAACTGAGTGCTTCTACTGCAAGCAGACTGGTCACTGGAAGCGGAACTGCCCCAAGTATTTGGCAGATAAGAAGGATGGCAAGGTGAACAAAGGTATATGTGATATACATGTTATTGATGTGTACCTTACTAGAGCTCGCAGTAGCACCTGGGTATTTGATACTGGTTCTGTTGCTAATATTTGCAACTCGAAACAGGGACTACAGAATAAGCGGGCACTAGCAAAGGACGAGGTGACGATGCGCGTGGGAAACAGTTCCAAAGTCGATGTGATCGCAGTCGGCATGCTACCTCTACATCTACCTTCGGGATTAATATTAGACCTAAATAATTGTTATTTGGTGCCAGCGTTGAGCATGAACATTATATCTGGATCTTGTTTAATGCGAGACGGTTACTCATTTAAATCAGAGAATAATGGTTGTTCTATTTATATGAGTAATATCTTTTATGGTCATGCACCCTTGAAGAGTGGTCTATTCTTATTGAATCTCGATAGTAATAATACACATATTCATAATGTTGAAGCCAAAAAATGCAGAGTTGATAACGAAAGTGCAACTTATTTGTGGCACTGTCATTTAGGTCATATCGGTATAAAGCGCATGAAGAAACTCCATGCTGATGGACTTTTGGAACCACTTGATTATGAATCACTTGGTACTTGCGAACCGTGCCTTATGGGCAAGATGACTAAAACACCGTTCTCCAGTACTATGGAGAGAGCAACAGATTTGTTGGAAATCATACATACCAATGTATGTGGCCCGATGAATATTGAGGCTCGTGGCAGATATCGTTATTTTCTCACCTTCACAGATGATTTAAGCAGATATGGGTATATCTACTTAATGAAACATAAGTCTGAAACATTTGAAAAGTTCAAAGAATTTCAGAGTGAAGTTGAAAATCATCGTAACAAGAAAATAAAGTTTCTACGATCTGATCGTGGAGGAGAATATTTGAGTTACGAGTTTGGTATACATTTGAAAAACTGTGGAATAGTTTCGCAACTCACGCCACCCGGAACACCACAACGTAATGGTGTGTCTGAACGTCGTAATCATACTTTACTAGATATGGTGCGATCTATGATGTCTCTTACTGATTTACCGCTATCTTTTTGGGGATATGCTTTAGAGACGGCCGCATTCACGTTAAATAGGGCACCATCAAAATCCGTTGAGACGACGCCTTATGAACTGTGGTTTGGCAAGAAACCAAAGTTGTCGTTTCTTAAAGTTTGGGGCTGCGATGCTTATGTGAAAAAGCTTCAACCTGATAAGCTCGAACCCAAATCGGAGAAATGTGTCTTCATAGGATACCCAAAGGAAACTGTTGGGTACACCTTCTATCACAGATCCGAAGGCAAGACATTCGTTGCTAAGAACGGATCATTTCTAGAGAAGGAGTTTCTCTCGAAAGAAGTGAGTGGGAGGAAAGTAGAACTTGACGAGGTAACTGTACCTGCTCCCTTACTGGAAAGTAGTTCATCACAGAAAACTGTTTCAGTGACACCTACACCAGTTAGTGAGGAAGCCAATGATAATGATCATGAAACTTCAGATCAAGATACTGCTGAACCTCGTAGATCAACCAGAGTAAGATCCGCACCAGAGTGGTACGGTAATCCTGTTCTGGAGGTCATGCTACTAGATCATGATGAACCTACGAACTATGAGGAAGCGATGGTGAGCCCAGATTCCGCAAAGTGGCTTGAAGCCATGAAATCTGAGATGGGATCCATGTATGAGAACAAAGTATGGACTTTGGTTGACTTGCCCGATGATCGACAAGCAATTGAGAATAAATGGATCTTTAAGAAGAAGACTGACGCTGATGGTAATGTTACTGTCTACAAAGCTCGACTTGTCGCAAAAGGTTTTCGGCAAGTTCAAGGAATTGACTACGATGAGACCTTCTCACCCGTAGCGATGCTTAAGACCGTCCGAATCATGTTAGCAATTGCCGCATTTTATGATTATGAAATTTGGCAAATGGACGTCAAAACTGCATTCCTGAATGGATTTCTGGAAGAAGAGTTGTATATGATGCAACCAGAAGGTTTTGTCGATCCAAAGGGAGCTAACAAAGTGTGCAAGCTCCAGCGATCCATTTATGGACTGGTGCAAGCCTCTCGGAGTTGGAATAAACGTTTTGATAGTGTGATCAAAGCATTTGGTTTTATACAAACTTTCGGAGAAGCCTGTATTTACAAGAAAGTGATTGGGAGCTCTGTAGCATTTCTGATATTATATGTGGATGACATATTACTGATTGGAAATGATATAGAATTTCTGGATAGCATAAAGGGATACTTGAATAAAAGTTTTTCAATGAAAGACCTCGGTGAAGCTGCTTACATATTAGGCATTAAGATCTATAGAGATAGATCAAAACGCTTAATTGGACTTTCACAAAGCACATACCTTGACAAAATTTTGAAAAAGTTCAAAATGGATCAAGCAAAGAAAGGGTTCTTGCCTGTGTTACAAGGTGTGAAATTGAGTAAGACTCAATGCCCGACCACTGCAGTAGATAGAGAGAATATGAAAGATGTTCCCTATGCATCAGCCATAGGCTCTATCATGTATGCAATGCTGTGTACCAGACCTGATGTGTGCCTTGCTATAAGTTTAGCAGGGAGGTACCAAAGTAATCCAGGAGTGGATCACTGGACAGCGGTCAAGAACATCCTGAAATACCTAAAAAGGACTAAGGATATGTTTCTCGTATATGGAGGTGACAAAGAGCTCATCATAAAAGGTTACGTTGATGCAAGCTTTGACACTGATCCGGATGATTCTAAATCGCAAACCGGATACGTGTTTACATTAAACGGTGGAGCTGTCAGTTGGTGCAGTTCTAAACAAAGTGTCATAGCGGGATCTACATGTGAAGCGGAATACATAGCTGCTTCGGAAGCAGCAAATGAAGGAGTCTGGATGAAGGAGTTCATATCCGATCTAGGTGTCATACCTAGTGCATCGGGTCCAATGAAAATCTTTTGTGACAATACTGGTGCAATTGCCGTGGCAAAGGAATCCAGATTTCACAAAAGGACCAAACACATCAAGAGACGCTTCAACTCCATCCGGGATCTAGTCCAGGTGGGAGACATAGAGATTTGCAAGATACATACGGATCTGAATGTTGCAGACCCGTTGACTAAGCCTCTTCCACGAGCAAAACATGATCAGCACCAAAGCTCCCTGGGTGTTAGAATCATTACAGTGTAATCTAGATTATTGACTCTAGTGCAAGTGGGAGACTGAAGGAAATATGCCCTAGAGGCAATAATAAAGTTATTATTTATTTCCTTATAATCATGATAAATGTTTATTATTCATGCTAGAATTGTATTTACCGGAAACATAATACATGTGTGAATACATAGACAAACAAAGTGTCACTAGTATGCCTCTACTTGACTAGCTCGTTAATCAAAGATGGTTATGTTTCCTAACCATGAACAATGAGTTGTTATTTGATTAACGAGGTCACATCATTAGTAGAATGATCTGATTGACATGACCCATTCCATTAGCTTAGTACCCGATCGTTTAGTATGTTGCTATTGCTTTCTTCATGACTTATACATGTTCCTATTACTATGAGATTATGCAACTCCCGTTTACCGGAGGAACACTTTGGGTACTACCAAACGTCACAACGTAACTGGGTGATTATAAAGGAGTACTACAGGTGTCTCCAATGGTCGATGTTGGGTTGGCGTATTTCGAGATTAGGATTTGTCACTCCGATTTTCGGAGAGGTATCTCTGGGCCCTCTCGGTAATACACATCACATAAGCCTTGCAAGCATTACAACTAATATGTTAGTTGTGAGATGATGTATTACGGAACGAGTAAAGAGACTTGCCAGTAACGAGATTGAACTAGGTATTGGATACCGACGATCGAATCTCGGGCAAGTAACATACCGATGACAAAGGGAACAACGTATGTTGTTATGCGGTCTGACCAATAAAGATCTTCGTAGAATATGTAGGAGCCAATATGGGCATCCAGGTCCCGCTATTGGTTATTGACCGGAGACGTGTCTCGGTCATGTCTACATTGTTCTCGAACCCGTAGGGTCCGCACGCTTAAGGTTACGATGACAGTTATATTATGAGTTTATGCATTTTGATGTACCGAAGGTTGTTCGGAGTCCCGGATGTGATCACGGACATGACGAGGAGTCTCGAAATGGTCGAGACGTAAAGATTGATATATTGGAAGCCTATATTTGGATATCGGAAGTGTTCCGGGTGAAATCGGGATTTTACCGGAATACCGGGAGGGTTACCGGAACCCCCCGGGAGCTATTTGGGCCATAGTGGGCCTTAGTGGAAAAGAGAAGGGGCTTCCCTAGTTGGGCTGCGCCCCCCCTTCCCCTAGTCCTATTAGGACTAGGAGAGGTGGCCGGCCCCCTCCTCCTCTTTTCCCCTCCGAGGAATCCTAGTTGGACTAGGATTGGAGGGGGAATCCTACTCCCAGAGGGAGTAGGACTCTCCTGCGCCTCCCCCCCTTGGCCGGCCAGCCTCCCCTCCTCTCCTCCTTTATATACGGAGGCAGGGGCACCTCTAAACACACAAGTTGACACAAGTTGACACAAGTTGACACAAGTTGACACAAGTTGACACAAGTTGACACAAGTTGACACAAGTTGATCCACGTGATCGATTCCTTAGCCGTGTGCGGTGCCCCCTGCCACCATATTCCTCGATAAATACTGTAGCGGAGTTTAGGCGAAGCCCTGCTACTGTAGTTCATCAAGATCGTCACCACGCCGTCGTGCTGACGAAACTCTTCCCCGACACTTTGCTGGATCGGAGTCCGGGGATCGTCATCGAGCTGAACGCGTGCTCGAACTCGGAGGTGCCGTAGATTCGGTGCTTGATCGGTTGGATCGAGAAGACGTACGACTACTTCCTCTATGTCGTGTCATCGCTTCCGCAGTCGGTCTGCGTTGGGTACGTAGACAATACTCTCCCCTCGTTGCTATGCATCACATGATCTTGCGTGTGCGTAGGAAATTTTTTGAAATTACTACGTAACCCAACAATAGGTTCATGGGCGGAAACCGCAAGTTGATCACCAAAACATACATCAAGTGGATCAATAGAATACCCCGTTGTCACCATGGGTATCCCATGCAAGACATACATCAAGTGTTCTCAAATCCTTAAAGAGTCAATCCGATAAGATAACTTCAAAGGGAAAACTTAATCCATTACAAGAGAGTAGAGGGGGAGAAGCATCATAAGATCCAACTATAATAGCAAAGCTCGCGATACATCAAGATCGTACCACCTCAAGAACACGAGAGAGAGAGATATCAAACACATAGCTACTGGTACATACCCTCTGCCCTGAGGGTGAACTACTCCCTCCTCGTCATGGAGAGCACCGGGATGATGAAGATGGCCACCGGAGAGGGATTCCCCCCCTCCGGTAGGGTGCAGGAACGAGTCTAGATTGGTTTTCGGTGGCTACGTAGGCTTTTGGCGGCGGAACTCTCGACCTATTGTGCTTCCCGAAGTTTTTAGGGTATATGGATATATATAGGAGGAAGAAGTACGTTGGTGGATCTCCGGGCTGTCCACGAGGCAGGGGGCGCGCCCGCACTCTCGTGGGCAGCCCGGGACTCTCCTGGTCCATCTCCTATACTCCGTGGGCTTCATCTAGTCCAAAAATATGTTTAGTGAAGTTTCACGTCAATTGGACTCCGTTTCATTTTGCTTTTCCGTGATACTCTAAAAGAAGGAAAAAACAGAAACTGGCACTTGGCTCTGGGTTAATAGGTTATTCCCAAAAATAATATAAAAGTGCATAATAAAGTCCATAAAATCCGAAACAGATAATATAATAGAATGGAACGATAAAAAATTATAGATACGTTGGAGACGTATCAATAGGTCATTTTGACCTAGAGAAAATAAGGAGAGGACTTTCAGATCGGTGCGCCGCCGCCTCGAAGCGGAACTTGGGCAGGAGCACTTTTGCCTTTCGGTGGAGCGATTCCACTGGGGGAACTCCCCTCCCGGAGGGGGAAATCATCATCATCATCATCATCACCAACAACTCTCCCATCTTTGGGGGGGGTAAATATCCATCAACATCTTCAACAACACCATGTCATCTCAAACCCTAGTTCATCTCTTGTGTTCAATCTTGTTATCGGAATTATAGATTGGTGCTTGTGGGTGACTAGTAGTGTTGATGACATCTTGTAGTTGATTACTATATGGTTTATTTGGCGGAAGATTATATGTTCAGATCCATTATGCTATTTAATACCCCTCTGATCTTGAGCATGATTATCATTTGTGATAAGTTACTTTTGTTCTTGAGGTCACGGGAGAAATCATGTTGCAAGTAATCATGTGAATTTGATATGTGTTCGATATTTTGATAGTATGTACGTATGTTGTGATTTCCTTAGTGGTGTCGTGTGAACATCGACTACATGACGCTTCACCATATGTGGGCCTAAGGGAATGCATTGTGGATTAGCAATTAGATGATGGGTTGTGAGAGTGACAGAAGCTTAAACCCCAGTTTATGCGCTATTCCATAAGGGACCGATTGGATCCAAAAGTTTAATGCTATGGTTAGAATTTATTCTTAATATTTTCTCATAGTTGTGGAAGCTTGTGGGAGGTTAATCATAAGTAGGAGTTTTGTTCAAGTAAGAACAACACCTAAGCACCGGTCCACCCACATATCAAATTATAAAAGTACCGAACACGAATTAAACCAACATGATGAAAGTGACTAGATGAAATTCCCGTGTACCCTCAAGAACGCTTTGCTTATCATAAGCGATCGTTTTGGCATGTCCTTTGCCTCAAAAGGATTGGGCTACCTTGCTGCACTTTTATTACTATTATTGTTACTTTCTTGTTACAAATTATCTCGCTATCAAAAGACTCCGCTACTTACAATTTCAGCACTTGTAGACATTACGTTGCTGAAAACCACTTTTCATTTCCTTCTGCTCCTTGTTGGGTTCGACACTCTTACTTATCAAAAAGAGATACAAATGATCCCCTATACTTGTGGGTCATCAAGGCTATTTTATGGTGCCATTACCGGAGAGTGCCTTTGGTAAGTGGAATTTGGCAAGGAAACATTTATGTATTGTGCTGAAATTTATTATCACTTGTTACTATGGAAAACAATCCTTTGAGGGGTTTGTTCGGGGTATCTTCACCTCGACCGGAACCACAATTAGCTACCCCTTAACCTACTTCACCTACTTAATATATTGAATTTGAAATTCCTTCGGGTATGATAGAACAACTACTAGCTAATCCTTATGCAGGAGATGGAACCGAACATCATGATATGCACTTGATATATGTAGAACACATTTGTGGATTATTCAAGCTTGTAGGTTTACCCAGAGAAGAAATTATGAAGAAGGTTTTCCCTTTATATTTGAAGGGAAAAACATTGGCATGGTATTGGCTATGGAATGATATTGGATGATGGAATTGGAATCGTTTGAAATTGGAGTTCCACCAAACAATTTATCCTATGCATCTAGTTCATCGTGATCGGAATTATATATAATTTTTAGCCTCGTGAAGGAGAAAGTATCGCTCTAGCTTGGGGAGGCTTAAGTCAATGTTATATTTATGCCCTAATCATGAGTTCTCAAAAGAAATTATTATCCAGAATTTTTATGCTCGGCGTTCTCATAATGATCAAACCATGCTTGATACTTCTTGTGCTGGTTCTTTTATGAAGAAGACTATTGAATCCAGGTGGGATCTTTTGGAAAGAATTAAACGCAACTTTGAAGATTGGGAACTCGACGAATCTAAAGAGTCAGGTATTAAACTTAAGTATGATTGTGTTAAACCTTTTATGGATACCGATGCTTTTCAAAAGTTTAGCACTAAATATGGACCCCGCGTGGGCGGCCGGGAGGCCCCGAGATCCCGTCGGCTGGCCCTCCCCCACTCCTCCTCCTCCTCCCGCGCCGCCGCCCAAGGGCGCGGCCAGGCGAAGCCTCGTCGTCGCCGGCAGCGGCGGGGTCTTGGGCCCTCTCGCTCGCGTGGGGCTGGCACGGGCCGGCGCCTCCGGGCCGGAGCGTGGCAGCGGGCCGGACGCCACGGCAGGTGGTGGCGGTGCCTCAGCGACTTCGCTCCCCGCGGTAGGTGGCCTTACGATCTGGTACGTCACGGTCGCCAGGGACGGCGGCGGCGTGACCAGATTGGATCACGGTGGCACGGCCGGATCTATGCCCACGCATGGGCCTTGATCGCTGGTCTGCCGTCGGCACGGGGGCGGGAGCGACTTGTCGGCAGCTGGGCAGATCCGCCGGGATTCTACCCTTGTTTGATCCTTGAAAGCACGGGCATCTCCAGGGGAAACCCTAGATCTCTTTGGGATCGAGCGATGACGGTGATTTTGCATCGTAGTCCCTCTTTAGGGCATCGTTTTGGAGTTTACCCCGGTTGAAAGGACCAGCGACATCGATGGCGCACGTCTGATGGAGCAACTGCCGATGAAAAACGCGCCGACTACGGTCATGGCGGACGATGATGGCGTCTTAGATGTCGTTCCCTTGTTGAGGCATCGTCGTTGCAGTCTGCGTCATCAGGCTCGGGATTGATAACCCACAAGTATAGGGGATCGCAACAGTTTTCGAGGGTAAAGTATTCAACCCAAATTTATTGATTCGACACAAGGGGAGCCAAAGAATACTCTCAAGTATTTGCAGCTGAGTTGTCAATTCAACCACACCTGGAAACTTAATATCTGCAGCAAAGTATTTAGTAGCAAAGTAATATGATAGTAGTGGTAACGGTAAGAAAAGGTAACGGTAGTAAACGCAATGTTTTTGGTATTTTGTAGTGATGATAGCAATAGCAACGGGAAGGTAAATAAGCGAAGAACAATATATGGAAAGCTCGTAGGCAATGGATCGGTGATGGAGAATTATGCCGGATGCGGTTCATCATGTAACAGTCATAACCTAGGGTGACACAGAACTAGCTCCAGTTCGTCAATATAATGTAGGCATGTATTCCGAATATAGTCATACGTGCTTATGGAACAGAACTTGCATGACATCTTTTGTCCTACCCTCCCGTGGCAGCAGGGTCCTTAGGGAAACTAAGGGATATTAAGGCCTCCTTTTAATAGAGAACCGGAACAAAGCATTAACACATAGTGAATACATGAACTCCTCAAACTACGGTCATCACCGGTAAGTATCCCGATTATTGTCACTTCGGGGTTAACGGATTATAACACATAATAGGTGACTATAGACTTGCAAGATAGGATCAAGAACACTCATATATTGATGAAAACATAATAGGTTCAGATCTGAAATCATGGCACTCGGGCCCTAGTGACAAGCATTAAGCATAGCAAAGTCATAGCAACATCAATCTCAGAACATAGTGGACACTAGGGATCAAACCCTAAGAAAACTAACTCGATTACATGATAGATCCCATCCAACCCATCACCGTCCAGCAAGCCTACGATGGAATTACTCACGCACGGCGGTGGGCATCATGAAATTGGTGATGGAGGAAGGTTGATGATGACGATGGCGACGGATTCCCCTCTTCGGAGTCCCGAACAGACTCCAGATCAGCCCTCCCGAGAGGTTTTAGTGCTTGGCGCCGGCTCCGTATTGTAAAACGTGATGATTTCTTCTCTCTGATTTTTTTCTCTCCGAAACTCAATATATGGAGGTGGAGTTGGAGTCGGAGAGGTAACAGGGGGGCCCACGAGGTAGGGGGTGCGCCCCCCACCCTTGTGGAGAGACGATGGGCCCCCTGGCCTTCATCTTTGGCAGGTATTTTTCTTATTTTCTGAAAAGTGGCTCCGTGAAGTTTTAGGTCATTCCGAGAACGTTTTCTCCTACACATAAATAACACCATGGTAATTCTGCTGAAAACATCATCAGTCCGGGTTAGTTCCATTAAAATCATGCAAGTTAGAGTCCAAAACAAGGGAAAAAGTGTTTGGAAAAGTAGATACGTTGGAGACGTATCAACTCCCCCAAGCTTAAAGCTTTGCTTGTCCTCAAGCTATTCAGTTGACAAACTGAAAGTGATAAAGAAAAACTTTTACAAACTCTGTTTGCTCTTGTTGTTGTAAATATGTAAAGCCAGCATTCAAGTTTTCAGCAAAGATTATAACTAACCACATTCACAATAATGCATAGATCTCAAGTTTACTCATATCAATAGTATAATCAACTAGCGAGCCATAACAATAAATCTCGCATGAAAACACTTTCTCAAAACAATCATAATACGATATAATAAGATGGTATCTCACTAGCCCTTTCTGAGACCGCAAAACATAAATGCAGAGCACCTTTAAAGACCAGGGACTGACTAGACATTGTAATTCATGGTAAAAGAGATCCAGTCAAGCATACTCAATGTAAACTAACAGTAATGAATGCAAATGACAGTGGTGCTCTCTAACTGGTGCTTTTTAATAAGAGGATGATGACTCAGCATAAAAGTAAATAGATAGGCCCTTCACAGAGGGAAGCAAGGATTTGTAGAGGTGCCAGAGCTCGGTTTTGAAACAGAGGTGAATAATATTCGGAGCGCTATACTTTCATTGTCAACATAACAACCAAGAGATGGCAATATCTTCCATGCTACACACATTATAGGCGGTTCCCAAACAGAATGGTAAAGTTTATACTCCCCCTTCCACCAACAAGCATCAATCCATGGCTTGCTCGAAACAATGAGTGCCTCCAACTAACAAGAGTCCCAGGGGGAGTTTTGTTTGCAATTATTTTGATTTAGTTTGCATAAAGCATGGGACTGGGCATCCCGGTGACCACCCACTTATCTCGTGAGTGAGGAGCAGTGTCCACTCCTCTTGAGAATAACCCGCCTAACATGGAAGATACAGACAGCCCAAGTTGATACATGAGCTATTCTAGCATACAAAACATGATATTTATTTGAAGTTTTAGAGTTTGGCACATACAAATTTACTTGGAACGGCAGGTAGATACCGTATATAGGTAGGTATAGTGGACTCATGTGGAATAACTTTGGGGTTTAAGGAGTTTGGATGCACAAGCAGTATTCCCGCTTAGTACAGGTGAAGGCTAGCAAAAGACTGGGAAGCAACCAGCTAGAGAGCGACAACAGTCATGAACATGCATTAAAATTAATCAACACCGAATGCAAGCATGAGTAGGATATAATCCACCTTGAACATAAATATCGTGAAGGCTATGTTGATTTTGTTTCAACTACATGCGTGAACATACGCCAAGTCAAGTCACTTAAATCATTCAGAGGAGGATACCACCCTATCATACCACATCATAACCATTTTAATAGCATGTTGGCACGCAAGGTAAACCATTATAACTCACAACTAATCAAGCATGGCACAAGAAACTATGATCTCTAATTGTCATTGCAAACGTGTTTATTCATAATAGGCTAAATCAGGAACGATGAACTAATCATATTTACAAAAACAAAAGAGGTCAAGTTCATACCAGCTTTTCTCATCTCAGCCAGTCCATCATATATCGTCATAATATTCTTTCACTTGCACGACCGAACGATGTGAATAATAATAATAGTGCCCGTGCATTGGACTAAGCTAGAATCTGCAGGCATTCAATAAACAGGAGAATACAAGGCAATGTGGGATCTTTTGTCAGATAAACAATAATGCATATAAGAGCCACTTAAACAATTTAATTATGATGTTCTCCTATCGACCCCCAAAGAAAAGAAATAAAACTATTTACATGGGAAAGCTTCCAACAAGCAAAAGAAGAACATGAAATATTTTTGGGTTTTCTTTTTAATTACTACTACAAGCATGGAAATTAAACTGATTAAAAGCTACAACTATTTTTTTTGGTTTTTCTTAAGGTTTATTAAACACACAAGAAGAAAGCATAAAGAGGAAATTAAACTAGCATGGATGATACAATGAAAAAGTATGAACACCGACATCTAGCAATGAGTGTGTGAATCATAAATGTAATGTCGGTGGGAAATACGTACTCCCCCAAGCTTAGGATTTTGGCCTAAGTTGGTTTATGGCCACACCTGGCCTAGCGGATATCCATAATAGTAGCTGGGGTCGTATTGCGATGCAGCGGCTATCGCCTGCTGAGCTGCAGCATGGCGACGAGTGGCCTCCTCTCTCCTCTCGTACTCATCTGCCTCCTCTCTGGTAATAGTATATCCTCCTCTTGCCTGATAATCAAAGAAGGCAGGGGCAGGGAGAGTAATACGGACAGCATGACATCTGTCAAAGATTAGTCGATACTCGAGAGGTGATTCGTTCCTCTCGACAAACTGGTGGTGAACCATAGCATTAAAATCTAGATAAGCAGGAGGTAATTCAATATCATCTTCGCGTATAGCTATACCAAGAAAATTAGCTCTGCGGGTTGCATAAATTCCACCAAAGAAATCTCCATTAATTCTATTAAGATGAAACCTATGTGCAACAATGGCTCCCAAATTATATGATTTGTCTCCTAACACAGCACTCCTAAGAATACTAAGATCGGGGACACACATGTGACATGCCTCATATTTACCATTTATGCATCTACCTATGAAGAGAGCAAAATAATGTATAGCAGGAAAGTGAATGCTCCATATGGTAGCTTGTGTAATATCTCTAGATTCCCCCACAGTTATGCTAGCAAGAAAATCTCTAAATTCAGATTTGCGAGGATCCCTTATACTACCCCATTGTGGAAGTTTGCATGCAGTGGTAAAATCCTCTAAGTCCATAGTGAAGGATTTATCATAAAGATCAAACAGGACAGTTGGAGAATTACGTGAAGTTGAATATTCAAACCTCCTCACAAAGGTACTGGTGAGGTTGTGATACTGGCTGCACTTCTCTTCCTCGAAGCTCACAAGATCAGCGTTACGCAAATATGTGTTGAATTCTTCCTTAATCAGATAACAGACAGAAAAATATTTATTTTTATTTTATTTAATATAAATAACAGAAAGTAAAAGTGGGGTACAAAAGGTTGTGCCTTCTAGTTTCATCCATCTCATGATCATCAAAAGGAATCCACTAACAAGGTTGATCAAGTCTTGTTAACGAACTCATTCCGAATAACATGGAACCGGAGAAATTTTGAATAACACTATGTTACCTCAACGGGGATATGCACATCCCAAATAATAAGAATATCATATTTCTTCTTGATAGTAGGAGGAGGAAATTCAAAACCTCCAAATATAATCAATGGAATTTTTCCAATAGAATTGATACTGTGAACTTGAGGTTGTTTCCTCGGAAAGTGTACCGTATGCTCATTACCATTAACATGAAAAGTGACATTGCCTTTAGTGCAATCAATAACAGCCCCTGTAGTATTCAAAAAGGGTCTTCCAAGAATAATAGACATACTATCGTCCTCGGGAATATCAAGAATAACAAAGTCCGTTGAAATAGTAACGTTTGCAACTACAACAGGCACATCCTCACAAATACTGACATGTATAGCAGTTGATTTATCAGCCATTTGCAAAGATATTTCAGTAGGTGTCAACTTATTCAAATCAAGTCTACGATATAAAGAGAGAGGCATAATACTAACACTGGCTCCAAGATCACATAAAGTAGTTTTAACATAGTTTCTTTTAATGGAGGATGGAATAGTGGGTACACAGGGATCTCCAAGTTTCTTTGGTATTCCACCCTTAAAGGTATAATTAGCAAGCATGGTGGAAATTTTAGCTTCCGGTATCTTCCTTTTATTTGTAATAATATCTTTCATGTACTTAGCATAAGGATTGGTTTTAAGCATATCGGTTAATCGCATATGCAAAAAGATAGGTCTAATCATTTCAGCAAAGCGCTCAAAATCCTCACCATCCTTTTTCTTGGATGGTTTGGGAGGAAAAGGCATGGGTTTCTGAACCCATGGTTTTCTTTCTTTACCATGTTTCCTAGCAACAAAGTCTTTTTTATCACAACATTGATTCTTTGATTGTGGGTTATCAAGATCAACAGCAGGTTCGATTTCTAGGTCATTATCATTACTAGGTTGAGCATCATTATGAACATTATCATTAACATTATCACTAGTTTCAGGTTCATTACCAGATTGAGTTTCAGCATTAGAAATAGAAATATCATTTGGATTCTCAGGTGTTTCAACAATAGGATCACTAGAAGCATGCAAAGTCCTATCATTTTTCTTTTTCTTCTTTTTAGAAGAACTAGGTACATCTATATTATTTCTCTGAGAATCTTGCTCAATTCTCTTAGGATGGCCTTCGGGATACAAAGGTTCCTGTGTCATTCTACCAGTTCTAGTAGCCACTCTAACAGCATTATCATTATCTTTACTATTCAATTAATTGAGCAAATCATTTTGAGCTTTAAGTACTTGTTCTACTTGAGTGGTAACCATAGAAGCATGTTTACTAATAAGTTTAAGTTCACTTTTGACATTAGCCATATAATCACCCAAGTGTTCAAGCATATTTGAATTGTATTTCAATTGTCTACCAAAATAATCATTAAAGTCTTCTTGCTTGGACATAAATTTTTCAAACTCATCTAAGCATGGGCTAGCAAATTTAGTAAATGGGATTTCAGCTTTATCATATGTGTAGAGAGAATTTACCTTTACTACCTGGGTCGGGTTATCAAGACCATGAGTTTCTTCAATAGGTAATGGATTAAGATTATATGCTTCTTCAACATGCGGTAAATTAAGACCATGTATTTCTTCAATAGGAGGTAAATTCTTAACATCTTCAGCTTTAATACGTTTTTCTTTCATAGATTTCTTTGCCTCTTGCATATCTTCAGGACTGAGAAATAGAATACCCTCTTCTTCGGAGTTGGTTTAGGAATAGGCTCAGGAATTGGCTCCGGAGGTGTCCAATTATTTTCATTTGTCAAAATATTATTCAACATAATTTCAGCTTCATCCGGTGTTCTTTCCCTGAAAATAGAACCAGCACAACTATCCAGGTAATCTCTGGAGGCATCGGTTAGTCCATTATAAAAGATATCAAGTATTTCATTTTTCTTAAGAGGATGATCAGGCAAAGCATTAAGTAATTGGAGAAGCCTCCCTCAAGCTTGTGGGAGACTCTCTTCTTCAATTTGCACAAAATTATATATATCCCTTAAAGCAGCTTGTTTCTTATGAGCAGGGAAATATTTAGCAGAGAAGTAATAAATCATATCCCGGGGACTACGCACACAACCAGGATCAAGAGAATTAAACCATATCTTAGCATCACCCTTTAATGAGAACGGAAATATTTTATGGATGTAAAAGTAACGAGTTCTCTCATCTTTAGTGAACAGGGTGGCTATATCATTCAATTTAGTAAGATGTGCCACAACAGTTTCAGATTCATAACCATGAAAAGGATCAGGTTCAACCAAAGTAATTATATCAGGATCAACAAAGAATTCATAATCCTTATCTGTAACAAAGATAGGTGAAGTAGCAAAAGTAGGGTCATGTTTCATTCTAGCATTTTGAGATTGGTTACTCCATTTAGCTAATAATCTTTCGAGTTCATTTCCATTTTGGCAAGCTAAAATAGCTAAAGAAGCTTCTTGATCAAAAACATAACCCTTAGGAATAACAAGTGATTCTTCATCATCACTTTCATCAGTATCATCAGATTCAATATTTTCAATTTCTCTAGCCCTAGCAAGTTGTTTATCAAGAAAATCACTAAGTGGCATAGAAGTATCAGGCATAGAGGTAGTTTCATCATAAGTATCATGCATAGCAGAAGTGGCATCATCAATAACATGCAACATATTAGAACAAATAGCAGAAGCAGGTGTAGGTGTCGCAAACTTACTCATAATAGAAGGTGAATCAAGTGCAGAGCTAGATGGCAGTTCCTTATCTCCCCTCATAGTTGAGGGATAGATCTTGGTTTTCGGATCTCTCAAATTCTTCATAATGATAAGAAGATATAAATCCCAAGTGACTCAAAGAATAGAGATATGCTTCCCAGCAACGGCGCCAGAAAATAGTCTTGATAACCCACAAGTGTAGGGGATCGCAATAGTATAGGGCTTCCTCGAAACTCAATATATGGAGGTGGAGTTGGAGTTGGAGAGGCAACAGGGGGCCCACGAGGTAGGGGGGCACGCCCTAGGGGGGGCAGGCGCGCCCCCCACCCTCGTGGAGAGACGGTGGGCCCCCTAGCCTTCATATTTGGCATGTATTTTTCTTATTTTCTGAAAAGTGGCTCCGTGAAGTTTCAGGTCATTCCGAGAACGTTTGCTCCTGCACATAAATAACACAATGGTAATTCTACTGAAAACAGCGTCAGTACGGGTTAGTTCCATTCAATCATGCAAGTTAGAGTCCAAAACAAGGGCAAAAGTGTTTGGAAAAGTAGATACGTTGGAGATGTATCAGGGATGCTCCGGGGGAAACCCTAGATCTGGGTCTTCCAGATCGGACGATGATGGCGTTTTATCGCTTTCCCTCCTGGGGGTATCGTTTTGGAGCAAGTGATGGCTACGGGGATGGTGGAGCGGTACTTCATCTCACACATTGATGGCTGTGGAAATCGGTGGCACGGCGCTGTGGAGGCTCGGCGTCCGATGCACGAAGATGGACTCGTGCAAGAGGAGGTAGCTGTCTGGCATCATGGTGACGTCGATGGTAGAGTGGCCAGACAAGGTAGAAGCCTCAATATGATCTGAAGACGGACCTGTGGAAGATGGCGGCGACGACACATGAGTGCGTCTGACCGGATTGTGCCCCAGACCCGGTATGTGGCTCGGCTGGGGCTTCCGACTTTTGATGTTAGGCTTAGGTGAGTGGTTTGGGTAGTGGCCCAGCTAGTATCCCTTCATTATATCGATAGGAGTAGCGACATATGTTGCCAAGTTGGTGGATTCAGGTATATTGTTTCTAATACTTTGTAAGGTCCTTGAGAATAATCAATAAAGTGGCCATATGCATCTTCCAGATGTAGAGGCCGGGGGGTCATCCTCCTTTTCTAAAAAAACACTAAATATGGACTTGACTCTGAGATAGTAGACTCCTTTTGTGAATCATTTGCTACTCATGTTGATCTCCCTAAAGAGAAGTGGTTTAAATATCACCCACCTATTAAAGAAGAAATTAAAGAACTAATACGTCCATTTTGCGTCATGCTTTCATATCGATATTTATTGCATTATGGGCTATTATCACACATTATGTCACAATACTTATGCCTATTCTCTCTTATTTTACAAGGTTTACATAAAGAGGGAGAATGCCGGCAGCTGGGATTCTGGCTGGAAAAGGAGGAAATATTAGAGACCTATTCTGCACAGCTCCAAAAGTCCTGAAACTTCACGGAAGTCATTTTCAGAATATATAAAAGATAATGAGCGCAAGAAGTTCCAGAGGGGGGCCACACCCTGCCCACGAGGGTGGGGGCGCGCCCTACCCCCCTGGGTGCGCCCCCTGCCTCGTGGGTCCCCTGGTGGCCCTCCGATGCCCATCTTTTGCTATATGGAGTCTTTCATTGAGGAAAAAAATCATAAGCCAGCTTTCAGGACGAGACTCCGCCGCCACGAGGCAGAACCTTGGCGGAACCAATCTAGGGCTCCGGTGGAGCTATTCTGCCGGGGAAACTTCCCTCCGGGAGGGGGAAATCATCGCCATCGTCATCACCAACGATCCTCTCATCGGCAGGGGGTCAATCTCCATCAACATCTTCACCAGCACCATTTCCTCTCAAACCCTAGTTCATCTCTTGTATCCAATTCTTGTCTCCAAGTCTGAGATTGGTACCTGTGGGTTGCTAGTAGTGTTAATTACTCCTTGTAGTTGATGCTAGTTGGTTTATTTGGTGGAAGATCATATGTTCAGATCCTATATGCATATTAATACCCCTATGATTATGAACATGAATATGCTTTGTGAGTAGTTATGTTTGTTCTTGAGGACATGGGAGAAGTCTTGCTATTAGTAGTCATGTGAATTTGGTATTCGTTCGATATTTTGATGAGATGTATGTTGTCTCTCCTCTAGTGGTGTTATGTGAACGTCGACTACATGACACTTCACCATTATTTGGGCCTAGAGGAAGGCATTGGGAAGTAATAAGTAGATGATGGGTTGCTAGAGTGACAGAAGCTTAAACCCTAGTTTATGTGTTGCTTTGTAAGGGGCTGATTTGGATCCATATGTTTCATGCTATGGTTAGGTTTACCTTAATACTTTTGTTGTAGTTGCGGATGCTTGCAATAGAGGTTAATCATAAGTGGGATGCTTGTCCAAGTAAGGGCAGTACCCAAGCACCGGTCCACCCACATACCAAATTATCAAAGTACCGAACGCGAATCATATGATCATGATGAAAACTAGCTTGACGATATTCCCATGTGTCCTCGGGAGCGCTTTTCTCTATATAAGAACTTGTCCAGGCTTGTCCTTTGCTACAAAAAGGATTGGGCCACCTTGCTGCACTTTATTTAGTTTTGTTACTTGTTGCTCGTTACCAATTATCTTATCACAAAACTATCTGTTACCTATTCAGTTCTTGGAGAGAATACCTTGCTGAAAACCGCTTATCATTTCCTTCTGCTCCTCGTTGGGTTCGACACTCTTACTTATCGAAAGGACTACGATAGATCCCATATACTTGTGGGTCATCAAGAACCGGTACCAGTTAAAGAAGAAACAACACTTTACAATGTTGATCCAGTTATCGCTTCTTCTTATATTGAGAAGCCACCTTTCCTTGTTAGGATAAAGGAAAATGCTAAAGTTTCAACTGTGGTTAACAAAAGTTATATTAGAACACCTAAACCTGATGAACAAATTAAAGTAAAACCTAGTATTGCTATGGTTAAATATCTCTTGGAAGAGGATATGGATGGGCATGTTATTTACTTCTGTGAAGAAGCTGCTAGAATTGCCAAACCTGATAAAAAGGATAAACATAGACTTGTTGTTGGCATGCCCATCATCTTTGTTAAAATAGGGGATAAGTGTTATCATGGTTTATGTGACATAGGTGCTAGTGTGAGTGATATTCCTTACACCTCATACCAAGAAATTATGAATGACATAACACCCACAGAGATAGAAGAAATAGATGTTACTATTAAACTTGCTAATAGAGACACTATATCACCAATTGGGATTGTTAGAGACGTCGAAGTCTTGTGTGTGAAAATAAAATACCCTACTGATTTTATTGTTCTTGGTTCCCCACAAGATGAATTTTGTCCCATTATCTTTGGTAGACCTTTCTTGAACACTGTTAATGCTAAAATAGATTGTGAGAAACAAATTGTCGGTGTTAGTTTTGGTGATGAGTCTCATGAGTTTAATTTTTCCATGCTTAGTATAAAGCTTCATGGAAAAGAATTGCCTAGCAAGGATGAATTAATTGGTCTTGCTTCTATTGCTGTACCACCTACTGATCCTTTAGAACAATATTTGCTAGACTATGAAAATGATTTACATATGCATGAAAGAATTGAAATAGATAAGATTTTCTTTGAACAACGTCCTCTTCTTAAACACAATTTTCCTATTGAAACTCTAGGAGGTCCTCCTCCACCTAAAGGTGATCCCGTGTTTGAATTAAAACAATTGCCAAACACTTTGAAATGTGCTTATCTTGATGAAAAGAATATATATCCTATTATTATTAGTGCTAACCTTTTAGAACATGAAGAAGAAAGATTATTGAAAGTTCTAAGGAAGCATCGAGCTGCTATTGGATATACTTTTGATGATTTAAAGGCCATTAGTCCCACTCTATATCAGCACAAAATTAATATGGAACCCGATGCTAAACCCGTTGTTGATCAGCAATGTCGGTTAAATCCGAAGATGAAAGAAGTGGTAAGAACGGAAATATTAAACCTTCTGGAGGCATGTATAATCTATCCTATAGCCAATAGTAGATGGGCGAGTCCTGTTCATTGTGTCCCTAAGAAAGGAGGTATAACTGTTGTTCCTAATGATAAGAATGAACTTATTCCACAAAGAATTATTAGAAGTTATAGAATGGTAATTGATTTTAGAAAATTAAACAAAGCAACTGGAAAAGATCATTACCCTCTGCCTTTTCTTGATCAAATGCGTGAAAGATTATCTAAGCACACACATTTTTGCTTCCTTGATGGATATTCTGGTTTTTCACAAATACCTGTTTCTCAACATGATCAAGAAAATACCACTTTTACTTGTCATTTTGGAACTTATGCTTATAGACGTATGCCTTTCGGTTTATGTAATGCACCTACTACCTTTCAAAGATGTATGACTGCTATATTCTCTGACTTTTGTGAAAAAATTGTTGAGGTTTTCATGGATGACTTCTCTCTTTATGGGAAGTCTTTTGATGATTGTTTAAGCAATCTTGAGCGAATTTTGCAGAGATGTGAACAAACAAATCTTGTCTTGAATTGGGAGAAGTGCCACTTTATGGTTAACGAAGGCATTGTCTTGGGTCATAAAATTTCCGAAAGAGGTATTGAAGTGGACAAAGCTAAGGTTGATGCAATTGAGAAAATGCAATGTCCTAAAGATATAAAAGGTATTCGTAGTTTCTTAGGTCCTGCTGGTTTCTATAGGAGATTTATCAGGGACTTTTCTAAAATTTCTAGGCCTCTTGCGAATCTTTTGCAAAAGGATATTCCTTTTGGTTTTGATGATGATTGTTTAGAAGCCTTTGAAACACTCAAGAAAGCCTTAATTTCTGCACCTATTATTCAACCACGTGATTGGAACTTGCCTTTTGAAATTATGTGTGATGCTAGTGATTATGCTGTTGGTGCTGTTCTAGGACAAAGAGTTGATAAGAAACTGAATGTTATTCATTATTCTAGTAAAACTCTAGACAGTGCTCAATGAAATTATGCTACTACTGAAAAAGAATTCTTAGCAGTGGTGTTTGCTTGTGACAAATTTAGACCTTATATTGTTGATTCCAAAGTAATTGTTCACACAGACGATGTTGCTATTAAATATCTGATGGAAAATAAAGATGCCAAACCTAGACTTATTCATTGGGTTCTCTTGTTACAAGAATTTGATTTACATATCATTGATAGAAAAGGAGCTGAGAACGCCATAGCTGATAATTTATCTAGGCTTGAAAATGTGCCTGATGACCCACTACCTATTGATGATAGTTTTCCTGATGAGCAGTTAGCTGCAATAAATGTTGCTCATAGTACTCCTTGGTATGTTGATTATGCTAATTACATTGTTGCTAAATATTTACCACCTATATTTACATACCAACAAAAGAAAAAAATCTTCTATGATGTAAGGCAATACTTTTGGGATGACCCACATCTTTATAAAGAAGGAGTAGATGGTATTATTAGACGTTGTGTACCTGAGCATGAACAAGGACAAATCCTATATAAATTTCACTCTGAAGCTTATGGAGGGCATCATGCTGGAGATAGAACTACTCACAAGGTATTGCAATCTGGATTTTATTGGCCTACTCTCTTCAAGGATGCCCATAAGTTCGTCTTATCTTGTGATGAATGTCAAAGAATAGGTAATATCTGTAAGCGTCAAGAAATGCCTATGAATTATTCACTTGCTGTTGAACCATTTGATGTTTGGGGATTTGATTACATGGGACCTTTTCCTTCCTCTAATGGGTATACACATATTTTGGTTGCTGTTGATTATGTTACTAAATGGGTAGAAGCTATTCCAACCAATAGTGCTGATCACAACACCTCTATTAAAATGCTTAAGGAAGGTATTTCCCAAGGTTTGGAGTCCCTAGATATTTAATGGCTGATGGTGGTTCACACTTTATTCATGGTGCTTTCTGTAAAATGCTTGCCAAGTATGATGCTAACCATAGAATTGCATCACCTTATCATCCTCAGTCCGGTGGTCAAGTTGAACTTAGCAATAGAGAAATAGAGTTAATTTTGCAAACGACTGTCAATAGGTCCAGGAAGAATTGGTCTAAGAAATTAGATGATGCACTTTGGGCTTATAGAACAACATACATAAATCCTATGGGTATGTCTCCTTATAAAATGGTTTATGGAATAGCTTGTCATTTACCTTTTGAGTTAGAACATAAAGCACATTGGGCCATCAAAGAGCTCAATTATGATTTCAAACTTGCTGGTGAAAAGAGGTTATTTGATATTAGCTCATTAGATGAATGGAGAACCCAAGCTTATGAAAATGCAAAATTATTTTAAGGAAAATGTTAAAAGATGGCATGACAAAATAATCCAAAAGCATGAGTTTAAAGTAGGGGAATATGTTCTTTTGTGCAACTCTCGTTACATATTCTTTGTTGGAAAACTCCTCTCAAAATGGGAAGGTCCCTATGTTATCAAGGAGGTTTATCGGTCTGGAGCCATCAAAATAAATAATTGGGAAGGTACTAACCCAAAGGTTGTCAATGGGCAATGAATAAAGCATTATATCTCAGGTACACCCATTAATGTTGAAAGTAATATTATGCAAACTTTGATACCAGAAGAACACATAAAGGAGTCCTTCCGGAACACTCCAAAATCGTGAAAATAAGGAGGTACGTGATACGGTAAGTAAACGGACTCTGAAAAATCCACAAAAATATTTTTTATCAGTTTTGGAATGTTTAAAAATTTAGGAAATAAAGAAACTTCCACGAGGCGTCCCTTGGTGGGCAAAAGACACCAGAGCGCGCCAGGCTTGCGTGGCGTGCCTAGGTAGGTTGTGCCCACCTGGGACACCTTCCGGACTCCGTTTTTCTACCTTATGCTTGTCCTACAGGATAAAAAATCTATATATACTTCCCGAAGTTGTTGATCACCGTATCATGGAGAAATCCTCTGTTCTATTTTCTTGCTGTTTTCTGCGCACTTCTGAAAATATGTCGTCCCAAGACTCCAACGGAGAGAGCTATGTCTCACATCTTGTTGCTGACCCAAAGACCTATGGGGACCTATCTCCTTATGGTCGAACTATGGATGATGAGGAGGATGCTCACTTGATGAGGGTCAATGATTCAAGCTCGGGGGAGGAGGATATCCCTCTACCTCAACCTGGGGATATGCATGTGGAGTTCAAGTAGTCAAGTCTCCCTAAGAGAGCTAACCGATCTAAAAATCAATCTATTCCTAATCTTTTTCGGGAGGAAAGTAAAGGGGATTTATGTGACAAGATCTTGAAGCCGGAGTTGGAAGTCGATGATTTAAAGGAGGAAATTGATCTCTAATACGTCTCCAACGTATCTACAATTTTTGATTGTTCCATGCTATTATATTATCTGTTTTGGATGTTAATGGGATTTATTTTACACTTTTATATTATTTTTGGGACTAACCTATTAACCCAAGCCCCAGTGCCAATTGTTGTTTTTTTGCCTATTTCAATGTTTCGTAGAAAAGGAATATCAAACGGAGTTCAAACGGAATGAAACCTTCGGGAGCATGATTTTTGGAACAAACGTGATCCATAGGACTTGGAGTGGACGTCAAGAAACGGACGAGGAGTCCACGAGGCAGGGGGCGCGCCTACCCCCTGGGCGCGCCCTCCCCGTCGTGGGCCCCTCGTGGCTTAACCGACCTACTTCTTCCTCGTATATATGTTCACATACCCTGAAAACATCCAGGAGCACCACGGAACCCTATTTCCACCGCCACTACCTTCTGTACCCAAGAGATCCCATCTTGGGGCCTTTTCCGGAGCTCCGCCGGAGGGGGCATTGATCACGGTGGGCCTCTACATCAACTCCATGGCCCCTCCGATGATGTGTGAGTAGTTTACTTCAGACCTTCGGTTCCATAGTTATTAGCTAGATGGCTTCTTCTCTCTCTCTCTTTGGATCTCAATACAAAGTTCTCCTTGATCTTCTTGGAGATCTATTCGATGTAACTCTTTTTGCGGTGTGTTTGTCGAGATCTGATGAATTGTGGGTTTATGATCAAGTCTGTCTATGAACAATATTTGATTCTTCTCTGAAATCTTTTATGCATGATTGGTTATCTTTGCAAGTCTCTTCGAATTATTAGTTTGGTTTGGCCTACTAGATTGAACGTTCTTGCAATGGGAGAAGTGCTTAGCTTTGGGTTCAATCTTGCAGTGCTCGATCCCAGGACAGAAAGGGAAACGACACATATTGTATTGTTTCCATCGAGGATAAAAATATGGGGTTTATATCATATTGCTTGAGTTTATCCCTCTACATATGTAATCTTACCTAAGGCGTTACTCTGTTCTTATGAACTTAATACTCTAGATCCATGCTGGACAGCGGTCGACGTGTGGAGTAATAGTAGTAGATGCAGGCAGGAGTCGGTCTACTTGTCACAGACGTCATGCCTATATACATGATCATGCCTAGATATTCTCATAATTATTCGCTTTTCTATCAATTGCTTGACAGTAATTCGTTCACCCACCGTAATACTTATGCTATCTTGAGAGAAGCCACTAGTGAAACCTATGGCCCCCGGGTCTATTCTCCATCATATAAGTTTCCAATCGATTTTATTTTGCAATCTTTAGTTTCAATCTATATCATAAAAATACCAAAAATATTTATCTTATCGTTATTATCTCTATCAGATCTCACTCTCATAAGTGACCGTGAAGGGATTGACAACCCCTTTATCATGTTGGTTGCGAGGTTCTTATTTGTTTGTGTAGGTACGAGGGACTTGCGTGTGGCCTCCTACTGGATTGATACCATGGTTCTCAAAAACTGAGGGAAATACTTATGCTACTTTGCTGCATCACCCTTTCCTCTTCAAGGGAAAACCAACGCAGTGCTCAAGAGGTAGCACTCTCCTCAACTACAATATGAAAAAGTTGAAGGCACAATTGTCATCACCACCATCATCTTCTTCACCACCAAAGGAGAATTGAGTAGTAGGTATGGGCACTCCCCTTGGCTTCCGACAAGCTTGGGGGAGGTGCCCCGGTTTTGTAACATCCCAAAATTCTAAATTTTGGAATGTTATATTAAATAAATAGTTTTGATTGATTGTTTGATTGTGATGTGGTTGCTTGTGTGAAATTGAGTGAAATTTGAACTTTTTGTAAGTTGAATGAGAGGGAATAAAAGGACTTTCCCAAACTTTCACCTGGCATTTATGATCTACATGAATTCAAATTCATTTCATCACAAAACCCTAGAGAGAAGATGCCATGACTTCTTCCATTTAAATAAATGAAAAGGGTTTTGAAAAGATTTGAATTCCATTTGGAACTACTTCAAATTCAGAAACTTTATGCAACTCAATGATTTTCATGAGAGAAGATACAATGACTTCTTCAAAACATATGAAATATGAGTTGGAAGTTAAAAGGATCAAATTTAAACTCATTTTGAAAATTATTTTCAATTTGGAGTTTTTTGGCTTTTATTCAAATTATTTTTCTCCAAAAATAAAACATATGGAAAATAGGGTAAAATGATTCATTACATTAGAAAATTGGATAGAAATAAATTTGAAATCATTTGGGTATTCTTAAAATGATTTTTATTGGGTTTTATTGCAACAGTAGCACTCTTTTCTTTATTTAAATTTTTGTGGATTTTATTTGAATTTAGAAAAATATTAACGTTGTAGAAAATCTTTTTCTGAAAATTTTGATATATAATATGCCTATATTATATTCCGTTTTTATTTTATTTTTTGTTTTATTCCTTTGTCTGTCTTTAAAAAAACTCTCTTCGCCGACTGGGCCGGCCCAGCTAGTAGGCTGCGGCCCAGCCCACCATCCCACCGTCCCCGACCTTCGGTCGGAGACCGGCTGCCGCACGCCAATGCCGCCATGGTCGCCACGGACACCGCCGCGGCCTCCCTTGCCCCTCCCCCACGCCACCGCCTCCGCCCCTGCCTTTAAAATGCGAGGATGCCGCCCTTCGCCTCCTTGCAAGATGCCGCCGCCGCCCTCCGCCGCATCCATCGCCGCCGCCACTGCCCCGCGCTGCACACCACCGCTGCCGCGCCTGGATCCGCCGCTCGCATAGCCGCCGCTACCATCGCTCCACCCGCCGCCCGCAGCCGCTAGCTGGAGCCGCCGACGCCGTCGGACACGCCGCCATCCGCCCCGCCACCGTCTCGTCGGAAATCGCCACCTGAACCGGTACAAAACCACCCGGTTCGATTTATCTTTTTTAGGGTTTAGGTTTACTTCAGTTTTTCCAAAAAAATCACTTTATTATTTAGTTTAGATCTCTTAGTGAACTTTCACTAGTTTGGCTTCTTTAGCAAAAAGGTTTTCATTCTTTAGCAATCGGTAACGAACGTTCGCTATTTAGTCTCTTTCTTTTTCTGTTAGTTTTAGACAAGGACCTATCCGTAGTTTTATTTTGCAGATTAGCCCCTAGTTTTCAAAGGTCACAACTTTTTACTCATTTGTCCAAATCCAACGAAACCAACGCCCACTTCTTCGTTTTGAACCCCTCTATCCAGGTAACCAACCTAAACATGATTTTGAAAGTTTAAAATTTGGTTTTAAACTAATTTGAATTCAAATTCTTTTGTTCATAACTCGAGTTTTATAACTCCGATTTAGTTGATTCTTTTTGCAAATCGAAGCTCTTGATCTAAACTTGATGATAAGACCAAATCCACCTAATTTTGGTACTGTTAGAAATTGTTTTGTGTTGCAAGAGTTATTTGCCTGTTTTCGAAGTTTTCCGACATCTTTTCTTTAATTCTTTTGCATGGAGTGTGACGAGTAGAACTATCTGGAGTTATGAGTGCGAATCATCTTCATCAACAGTACAAGGCAAGTAACACTTTGATCATACCCCTTTATTACCTAGTTTTTATGCATTAGTTTCAACCCTCACACACTGCATGAGTAGGTTTGATGACATGTGGGTATTGGGAAGTAGTTGATGAGGTAGTACCTATTGCCCTTTTATTCAAACCTTGGGAGTTACTACGTTATGCTTACACTGCTATGCTATGCTCGTAGACGTGGTATGGTTTTGAGAGAATTCATGAAAGATGTGAGAGTTATTGTTAAGTAAGGGAAACTTAAGGTGGCTACTTTAATACACATTTGGGTGGATTGGTTGGGGCACCCTGGGGATACCAGTGGATTGCCCGGACACCTTGGGAATCCAGTGTTCTCCAAGGAGATCCCAGGGTACCCGTGTGATCATCCTATGGTTTGCCACCCAGGCTCAAAGGGATCATAAGATTATTCATGCCAGAAACTTCCTTGTGCAGCCACCGGCCATTATGGTCTCTGGCATAGTTGAGTATGTTGTGTGACCTCTTACAGTGGTAGACTAGCAGATGTAGGGGATGTAGGTGGTACGGTCTACCCATCGTAAGAGTTAATGCTTCTGAAAGACTGTGTCTCAGTCAATCGTTTCTCAAACATCATGTAGTGCGAGAAATTTAACGGAGGAGATCGAGTCTTGTGGGGAAAAGTGTGCAAACCTCTGCAGAGTGTATAAACTAATCATGGTTAGCCATGTCCCCGGTTATGGACATCTTGAGTATCTGGTACTTGAATTATTGATTTGATCTCATGACTCTAATTAATTAATTTGTTGGGTTGATAATTATTATTTTGGGATTGAGTTGGAGGAACCTTCTCAATATTATTTTCAACAAACTTTGTAGTTAAATAAAATATGTTCCTTTGTTGTGGGAAAAAATTGGCTTTATGCAAAATTAAACTTAGAGCGTCCACCAACCATAGATGCATGTAGTGATAGCCATTATTCAGGATGGCTCTACAGTGTGAAATCGCCATTACATTCAATGTACTGACCTACATGGCTGCAACGTCTCATGTTACAGGATTCTTACGATGAGTAAGTGATACGTTAGGGTTATGATGTCTACACTCAACTTTGTCGTTGGTTTTGATGGGAATCCACAACCTTGTTGTTACTTCCGCTATTTGGATTGAGGTAATTGTATTTACGTTACTTTACACATGTGATTTACCTCTATTATAAATCCTCAAGTACTGTGTGTGTCAGCATACCGATCGAGGGATGACACTTAAGCACAGAGACTTGATCCATTCGGGTCGGGTTATTACAAGATGGTATCAGAGCACATGTTGTCTGTAGTACGTGACCCCTGGAAACTGGCAAGCCCATAGGAAAGATTTTTCTCTCAACCTTATTTTCAAAAAGATCTTTTGCCTCTCTTGTTTTCTGAGTTATATCAAATATTCCCTTTTAGTTAGACTATACGCCTTTCCCTTTTTGACCACACGAAGATTCCACTGATGAGACAACTCCAAGAAGTACAAGATATCAGACAACTAAGACCACTTCGGAATGAAGATGATTTTACCATGCATTATAATAATGGAAACTACAATGTTTGAAGACTCCGAAGACTAGGAGAATTTGAAGGCTCTGAAGAATTTCTAGATTTGTATGACCTAGGAAGGCTACCCTTATGGGATTTGTCAGGCTATTGAAGCTGTCAATACCTGAGACCAAGGTGTGTCGGAGAAAGACCGGAATGTGGACCGTTAAAACCCAAAGTGTTTGTCAAGAAAACCCTAAGGAAGGAGATATCAACTATGGAATGATAGCTCATGGCAATGACATGGGCATAAACATGACTATCCATGATGTTATCGCCCGCTTATGCTATGGTCACCGTGCTGAGTTAAGCATGCATTTCTTCGGAAGTAATGGATGACAAAAGGGCTAATGGAGCACTTATCAGCAAAAGATGAAGTTTTAACCTTAGCTGGTGTATCGCCAGGATCTGGAGTATTACATCAAGAATTTTAAGATGGACCTTTAGGAAGCCGTATTTGACAAGGAAGCATTTCATGAAGAACTCAGGACCCAGAAGCAGAAAGTAGCCAAGATGGAGGAGCAAAACCTCGAGATACCGAAAACTCGTCAGGAACTGAAGGATAGTAGGACTCTGGTTCATGCCAAGGATGTTGAAACCCAGAAGTTTGGAATGCCACTCCAGAATGTTAAAGGACGTCACGATAGACTTCGCGTCAACAGAGGTGATTTGGCAAAAGAACTTGAGAAGGTCTAGCACGATCGGAAGAAGCCATCGGAGACATGAACAAGACTTGAAGAGTTTGGCGACTTTGAAGATTTATTGACCTTTAGAAGACCAAACCCCTGTTATATACCAATGTTAGATGCGACGTTTGTGAGCTGTCATTTGTTTGATGTTTTCCCGACAGCCGCAAATAAAATATGTCTTTTCAAGATGATTGTTTGTATTGTGTGTACCCCTCTCTATCTCCCTTATCTTACCCCAAAACACATGGACCCGATAGAGGATGAATGGAGATGAACTCATATTTTCTGGACCAATGACTCAATTGGAGACAGATCGATGGATTCAGAACATGGAAGATCATATGAAGAATAACTCTATAGCCGGAAAGGATATGACCCATCATGCTCTTCAGTACTTTGAAAGAGGTGCTGCTACTTGGTGGAGGATGTACCAAACCATCAATGGATGGCAAAGAGTAACCACTTGGGAAGAATTTAAGTCGACTCTACTAATGTCTTGGCTTGTGACCCAGAAATTGAAGCCTTATGGAAGTGATATGAAGAAACATTGTGCCTGCAAGCTTTGTGGAGAAATAGGACACAACCATAAAGAACACAAGGATGAATTCCCTAATTGTGAAGGAAGTCACCCATATGAAGAATGCACAACTAGGCAGATTACTTGTTTCTTGTGTGAAGGAACTACCAGTACCCTGCTCAGTGTCACATTTACCCCATGGGTACAAAGAACCATCCAGTAGAAGAAAGAAGAAATGAAAGGAGCCCTCATGGAAATTTTAGAAGAACCGGTGATGAAGGACGATGTCGAGGACACACACAAAGGGAACATAATTAAAGCCTGCACAAAGTGATGCTATTCATGTAGAGAAGAAGGACAAATCTCCTAAAATTGTCTGAATGGGGACCTAGTAGAATTATCGACAGAGGAAGTAGAGTATGACCCATAGAAAATAGAAGCCCTGATTGGAACAAAAAAGTCCAGGAAGAGAAATAGATGGGATTCCAGGAAGGACCTGAGCCATATCACCTGTTTCAGGTGCAAGGAGTCAGGGCACTACTTCAGCGGTTGCCCAAAAAGGAAGCCGAGGACCCAAGGAGGCTTTGAAATCACAAGGAAACCTCGAGACTTGTCATAAGTAATATGTTTCCGTTGTAATGAAGTAGGGCACTTTGCCATAGATTGTCCCAATCAGAAGGAGACTTGTGTTAAATAGTTGAATCTGTAAGAAATATAGTAGTAGTAGTAGTAGTAGTAGTAGTGGGAACATTTCTTTTTATATTGGGGTGTTGAGGCATGTAATGGAAATGCAGGAGATTGTACTAATTTGAGAATCAATAAAGTTAGCATCGTTGGTACTGATTTGGATTTTTATGAGTTGTTACTCTAGAAGAAGGATTTTGACCATTTTCGAGGATATGAGAAATATGGCCTATGGAAGGATTTGTGCATGTCAAGGGTGGAAGTACCCTGTGAGGACACTTAACCTTTGGAAAGGATTATGATATTCCACGGAATGGACTTTGGACAAAACAAGTACGAGTTTTATCTCGATATATGGGATACCCCAAGAATATGGAGGGATGAAGTACTATTGGATATAAAGGAGGTATAATGTTGGTAATATGGAGCAATTGTAACTCCATTATGAGTCTGAGTAATCACGTCTTAGTTTGGTACCAATAGAAGGAAGAGAGACAGTACAATTGGGTGGATTTAAGAATGCTAGGAAGCTGGATGTTGGAATAATGATCAGTTGCCCCCGATGATGATTTCAAGGTTTGCAAGTGATGTGATGGGCCATAACCCACAGGCCCCAGGACCTGCCAAGAAGCAAACACACTCTTGCTGAAGGAAAAACCCTGGAATAAGTAACGACTTTATCAATAGACGATTTTATAGGAGTTTACGCAAAACCTGAGAGATGTGAAGAAATGATAGATGTTTGTTTGGCTTGCAGAATCCATGCATTTATCTGAACTCAGTTCATTGACAAGAGAAATTCAGCAACGCTTGTGAGGATGACCGAGTGTTATAATGCGAGATTCGCTAAACCATGTACAAGGTAATGATTTGGGTGCGGGGTGGATTGATCACCATACCGACTTACTCTTATTATTCTCCTTGCTATATGAGATGGTAAATCCGAGTGACTTGCCCATAGTAGAGACAACGATCAAAACCTTGTTTGAACCTTAGAATGGTAGGACAATTTTTTCCCTTGTACAAGGCAATTGTTGCCAATCGTAGGTCATACGGTGAGAATGAAGCCTAGACCCATTTCCTGCAGGGGAAACCATAAATTGTTGATCGTCATGAGATATCGATAGTTGTTTAGTATTGGCGCCAGACCCGTCAGCTAAGAAGACCCAGTCACAGGAAGACCGTACCAAGATGAAATGGACACAAGAATCGAGGGAAAAGTTATGCCACTACCGGAAGATCCAGAGTAGGATTTTTCCCGAGAATCTGAGAAGATCGACACTGTCAACAGTGAGGATGGAGTATATGAGTTTTGATGGAACCGTAACAATGCTTCTAAGGGTGGTAGCACCCGAGACCCCTATGTCAATCGATGGATTTTGAGAAGACCCTGAACCTAACCTATTTCTTTCTAGCCTCTCTGAATCTCGAGGGCGAGGTTCATCTTAAGGGTGGTAGGTTTCTAACATCCCAAAATTCTAATTTTTGGAATGTTATATTAAATAAATAGTTTTGATTGATTTGTTTGATTGTGGTGTGGTTGCTTGTGTGAAATTGAGTGAAATTTGAAGCTTTTTTAAAGTTAAATGAGAAGGAATAAGAGGACTTTACCAAACATTCACCTGGCATTTATGATCTCCATGAATTCAAATTCATTTCATCACAAAGACCTAGAGAGAAGATGACATGACTTCTTCCATTTAAATAAATGAAAAGGGTTTTGAAAAGATTTGAATTCCATTTGGAACTACTTCAAATTCAGAAACTTTACGCAACTCAATGATTTTCATGAGAGAAGATAACATGACTTCTTCAAAACATGTGAAATATGAGTTGGAAGTTAAAAGGATCAAATTTAAACTCATTTTGAAAATCATTTTCAATTTGGAGTTATTTGGCTTTTATTCAAATTATTTTTCTCCAAAAATAAAATATATGAAAATAGGGTAAAATGATTCCCTACATTAGACAATTGGAGAGAAATAAATTTTAAATCATTTGGGTATTTTTAAAATGATTTTTATTGGGTTTTATTGCAACAGTAGCACTCTTTGCTTTATTTAATTTTGTGTGGATTTTATTTGACTTTAGAAAAATGTTCACATTGTACAAAATCTTTTTCTGAAAATTTTGATATATAATATGCCTATATTATATTCTGTCTTTATTTTCTTTTTTGTTTTATTCCTTTGTCTGTCTTTTAAAAAAACTCTCTCCGCCGACTGGGCCGGCCCAGCCCACCGTCCCGCCGTCCCCAACCTCCGGTCAGAGACCGGCTACCGCACGCCAACGTCGCCATGGTCGCCACAGACACCGCCGCCGCCTCCCTTGCCCCTCCCCACGCCACCGCCCCCTCCTCCGCCTTTAAAAGGTGAGGACGCCGCCCTTCCCCTCCTCGCGAGACGCCGCCGCCGCCCTCCGCCGCATCCGCCGCCTCATCCATTGCCGCCGCCGCTACCCCGCGCCGCACACCGCTGCCGCCGCACCTGGATCTACCGCCCGCATAGCCGCCACTGCCGTCGCTCCACCCGCCACCCGCAGCCGCTAGCTGGAGCCGCCGACGCCACCGGACTCGCCATCATCCGCCCCACCGCCATCTCGTCCGAAACCGCCGCCTGAACCGTTTCAAAACCGCCCGGCCCGGTTTATTTTTGTTAGGGTTTAGGTTTACTTCAGTTTTTCCAAAAAAACCCTATTTATTATTTAGTTTAGATTTCTTAGTGAACGTTCACTAGTTTGGCTTTCTTTTCAAATAGTTTTCATTCATTAGCAATCGGCAACGAACGTTCGCTATTTAGTCTCTTTCTTTTTCTGTTAGTTTTAGATAGGGACCTATCCGTAGTTTTATTTTGCAGATTAGCCCCTAATTTTCAAACGATCACAACTTTTTACTCGTTTGCCCAAATCCAACGAAACCAATGCCCACTTCTTCGTTATGATCCCCTCTGTCCAGATAACCAACTTACACATGATTTTGAAAATTTAGAATTTGGTTTCAAACAGATTTGAATTCAAACTTCTTTTGTTCATAACTCGAGTTTTATAACTCCGGTTTAGTTGATTCTTTTTGCAAATCGAAGCTCTTGGTCTAAACTTTCTGATAAGACCAAATCCACCTAATTTTGGTACTGTTAGAAATTGTTTTCTGTTGCAAGAGTTATTTGCCAGTTTTCAAAGTTTTCTGAGATCTTTTCTTTGATTCTTTTGTATGAGTGTTTATGTATGCAATTGCTTGCTCGTGATAGATTGAACGGAGTGTGACATGTAGAACTATCAGGAGTTATGAGTGTGAATCATCTTCATCAACAATACAAGGCAAGTAACACTTTGATCAAACCCCTTTAGTACCTAGTTTTTATGCATTAGTTTTAACCCTCACACTACTTGAGTAGGTTTGATAACATGTGGGTATTGGGAAGTAGTTGATGAGGTAGTACCTATTGCCCTTTTATTCAAACCTTGGGAGTTACTACGTTATGCTTACACTGCTATGCTATGTTCGTAGACGTGGTTTGGTTTTGAGAGAATTCATGAAAGATGTGAGAGTCATTGTTAACTAAGGGAAACTTAAGGTGGCTCCTTTAATACACATCTAGGTGGATTGGTTGGGACACCCTGGGGATACTAGTGGATTGCCTGGACACCTGGGCAATCCAGTGTTGTCCAAGGAGATCCCGAGGTACCCGTGTGATGATCCTATGGTTCGCCACCCAGGCTCAAAGGGATCATAAGATTATTCATGCTAGAAACTTTTGTGTGCAGCCACAACCCATTATGGCTCTGGCATAGTTGAGTATGTTGTGTGACCTCTTACAATGGTAGACTAGCAGATGCAGGGGATGTATGTGGTACGGTCTACCCATCGTAAGAGTTAATGCTTCTCAAAAAGTGTGTCTCAGTCATCCGTTTCTCAAACATCATGTAGTGCAAGAAATTCAATGGAGGAGATCAAGTCTTATGGGGAAAAGTGTGCAAACCTCTGCAGAGTGTATAAACTAATCATGGTTAGCCGTGTCCCCGGTTATGGACATCTTGAGTATCTGGTACTTGAATTATTGATTTGATCTCATCACTCTACTTAATTAATTTGTTGGGTTGATAATTATTATTTTGGGATTGAGTTGGAGGAACCTTCTCAATATTATTTTGAACAAACTTTGTAGTTAAATAAAATATATTGCTTTGCTGTAGGGAAAAATTGGCTTTATGCAAAATTAAACTTAGAGCCTCCACCAGCCATATATGCATGTAGTGATAGCCATTATTCAGCATTGCTCTATAGTGTGAAATTGCCAGTACATTCAATGTACTGACACACATGGCTGCAACGTCTCATGTTGCAGGATTCTTACGACGAGTAAGTGATACATTTGGGTTACGATGTCTACACTCAACTTTACCGTTGGTGTTGATGGGAATCCACAACCTTGTTGTTACTTCCGCAATTTTGATTGAGGTAATAGTATTTACGTTACTTTATACATGTGATTTACCTCTGTTATAAACCCTCGAGTACTGTGTGTGTCAGCATACCGATCTAGGGATGACACTTAAGCACAGAGACTTGATCCATTTGGGTCGGGTCATTACATGTATTGTATCATCCCACTATCTTTTTGCCTTTACTTACTTTAGTTCGATCTTTTGCTTTAGATGAATAAAAGTTTAGTCCGATCCTTTCTTCTTTGAGAGTTCTCTTAGTGATCTATCCTTGTAATCGTGTGCAAGTTATATAATAAAGTTTAGTTTGAGTTTTTGTTTTCTTTACTTTCGTGTTGCAAATAAAAGCAAAAGAAATAAGAAAGAAAAAGAGAAAGGAAATAAATAAAAGAAAGGAAATAAATGATGTAAAATAGCATATACTAATCCTATGGTTGGTCATGACACCACATAAGGAAAAGTATAAGTAGAAAATTTTATTAGAGATTGACAAGCATAGCATTACTCAATGATGCAACTCATGAAAGAATTAATAAGGGAAGAGAAGATTCACACGTAAATATACTATCCTAGAAATCTTTTGTGATTGTGAGCCCTCATCAAAATATTATATGCCAAATTTTTTGACGTTGGACAAGGAAGACAACTTAATGGTTTATGTTTGTTTATATTCACATAGAAGTTACATTGTCATAGATCCTTTAACATGTGCTGCTTGCCCCTATCTTTGCTAGCCAAAAATTCCGCACTAAGTAGAGATACTACTTGTGCATCCAAAAACCATTAAACCCAAATCTTATTTTCAAGTGTCCACCATACCTATCTAGGGATTGAGCAAGATCCCTCAAGTAAGTTGTCATGTGTGCAAAAAGGCAGTAAAAATTGCTTCTAAAAATGTGAGATCATTTAGTGTAAGAGAAAATTGGGCTTTGCACGAACTTGTAATGGTGAAGAATAAAAGTTACAGACTGCATAATAAAGGTCGCTATCATAAGGGGGCAATGCAACGTGATGTTCTTTTGCACTAAGGGGTTGAGAATACAAACAAATAAGCGCATGGCAACCTTTGCTTCCCTCTGCGAAGGGCCTATCTTTTAGTTTTATGTATTTACTTTTATTTAAAGAGTCAAAGTTTTCCTTCTATTCCTTTTTATTTTTCTCCTTTGGCAAGCATCATGTGGTGGGGAAAGATCTAGGCACATATGTCCAGTTGAATATATATAACATGAGTTATTATTGTTGACATCACCCTTGAGGTGAATACGTTGGGAGGCGAAACTATAAGCCCCTATCTTTCTTTGTGTCCGGTTGAAACATTTTGCTCATGTGTACGCGGTGAGTGTTAGCAATCATAGAAGACTATATGATGGTTGAGTATGTGGACTTTCCTAAAGGCTCCGATACGTGACCCTTCCTAAAAAGATGATGAATTGTAGTTGCAAAGTTGACTGAGAACATAGTTTGTTGGTTTTTAATAGAGTTTTTGCTTTATACTTCAATTGTGTGATGAATTGTTACTTATTCATGAGAAGTATATGATAAAAGTTCTATGATAAAATTCATATGTTTAGTTTTGTTTCTTTTATAATAATCAACATGATGCTTCTATGTCCGTATTTTTTTATCGACACCTCTCTCTCAAAGCACGTGGACATCTTTTTCGATTTGGGTTTTCGCTTGAGGACAAGCGAGATCTAAGCTTGGGGGAGTTGATACGTCCATTTTGCATCATATTTTCTTACTGTTATTTATGATGTTTTTATCCATAATGATGCTTTTTGGAGTAATTCTAATGCCTTTTCTCTCATAATATGCAAGGTATACACAAAGAGGGAGAATTCTGGCAGTTGGAAGTCTGGACCTGGAAAAGCTACGTCAAGCTACCTATTTTGCACAACTCCAAACAAGCTGAAACTTCACGGAGAATTTTTATGGAATATTTGAGGAATATTGGAGCAAATAACTACTAGAGCCCCCCCCCCAAGGTCGGCACAACCCACCTGGGCGCGCCAGGGAGCCTAGGCGCGCCCTGGTGGGTTGTGCTCACCCAGGCCCACCTCCGGTGCCCATCTTCTGGTATATAGGTTATTTTAACCTAGAAAAAAAATAAGGAGAGGACTTTCGGGAGAAATCATGTTGCAAGTAATCATGTGAATTTGATATGTGTTCGATATTTTGATAGTATGTATGTTGTGATTCCCTTTGTGGTGTCATGTGAACGTCGACTACATGACACTTCACCATATGTGGACCTAAGGGAATGCATTGTGGAGTAGCAATTAGATGATGGTTTGCGAGAGTGACAGCAGCTTAAACCCTAGTTTATGCGCTATTCCATAAGGGACCGATTTGATCCAAAAGTTTAATGCTAGGGTTAGAATTTATTCTTAATACTTTTCTTGTAGTTGCGGATGCTTGCCGGGGGGGGTTAATCATAAGTAGGAAGTTTGTTCAAGTAAGAATGGCACCTAAGCACCGGTCCACCCACATATCAAATTATCAAAGTACCGAACACGAATTAAACCAACATGATGAAAGTAACTAGATGAAATTCCCGTGTACCCTCAAGAATGCTTTGCATATCATAAGAGACCGTTTTAGCGTGTCCTTTGACTCAAAAGGATTGGGCTACCTTGCTGCACTTTTGTTACTATTATTGTTACTTGCTTGTTACAAATTATCTCGCTATCAAAATACTCCGCTACTTACAATTTCAGCACTTGCAGACATTACCTTGCTGAAAACCACTTGTCATTTCCTTCTGCTCCTCATTGGGTTCGACACTCTTACTTATTGAAAAGAGCTACAATTGATCGCCTCTACTTGTGGATCATCATTCCCTTCTTTCATTCATAAACATATCATTTTCATGGTCTAGCAAATATTGTTGTAAAGGATCAGTAGGAGGCACGACATAGAAGCAAGGCCAATAATTTCATCCTTACTAGGCAATTCTTTATCATGGGGTTGTCTACGAAATTTAGAGAAGTTAAAATCATGAGACATATCCCCTAAACCTTCAGTAACAATATCCTCCTCGCAGTATATCTTAGCATTAACAGTATTCAAGAAGGGTCTACCAAATATAATGGGACAAAAATTATCTTGTGGGGAAGCCAGAACAAGAAAATCAGTAGGGTATTTTATCTTCCCACACAAGACTTCAACATCTCTAACAATCCCAATTGGTGATATAGTATCTCTATTAGCAAGCTTAATAGTAACATCAATATCTTCTATCTCAGCAGGTGCAATATCATTCGTAATTTCTTTATATAAGGTATAAGGAATTTCGCTCACACTAGCTCCCACATCACATAAGCCATGATAACAACGATCTCAAATTTTAACAGAAACAACAGGCATGCCAACAAGAGGTCTATGTTTGTCTTTCATATCTGGTTTAGCAATTCTAGCAGCTTCATCACGGAAATAAATAACATGCCCATCAATATTACCAACCAAGAGATCTTTAACCATACCAATACTAGGTTCAACTTTAATTTGTTCAGAGGGTGTAGGTGTTCTAGTATAAATCTTACATACCATAGTTGAAGCTTTAGCATGATCCTTTATTCTAATAGGAAAAGGTGGTTTCTCAATATAAACGGTAGGAATAGTATGATCAAAATTATAAGTAATAGTTTATTCTTCAACTTTAATAGGTTCTACTACTTTAACTTCAATGGGAGGATGATATTTAAACCACTTCTCCTTAGGGAGATCAACATGAGTAGCAAAAGATTCACAGAAAGAAGCTACTATCTCAGAGTCAAGTCCATATTTAGTGCTAAAATCACGAAAAGCATCAGTGTCCATAAAAGATTTAACACAATCAAACTTAAGGTTGAAGGAAATATGCCATAGAGGCAATAATAAAGTTGTTATTTATATTTCCTTATATCATGATAAATGTTTATTATTCATGCTAGAATTGTATTAACAGGAAACTTGATACATGTGCGGATACATAGACAAAACACAGTGTCCCTAGTAAGCCTCTACTAGACTAGCTCGTTAATCAAAGATGGTTAAGTTTCCTAACCATAGACATGAGTTGTCATTTGATGAACGGGATCACATCATTAGAGAATGATGTGATGGACAAGACCCATCTGTTAGCTTAGCATAATGATAATTAAGTTTTATTGCTATTGCTTTCTTTGTGACTTATACATATTCCTTTGACTATGAGAGTATGCAACTCCCGGATACCGGAGGAATACCTTGTGTGCTATCGAATGTCTCAACGTAACTGGGTGATTATAAAGATGCTCTACCGGAATCTACGAAGGTGTCTGTTGGGTTGGCATAGATCAAGATTAGGATTTGTCACTCCGAGTATCGAAGAGGTATCTCCGGGCCCTCTCGGTAATGCACATCATGATAAGCCTTGCAAGCAATGTGAATAATGAGTTAGTTGCAAGATGATGCATTACATAACGAGTAAAGAGACTTGCCGGTAACGAGATTGAACTAGGTATGAAGATACTGATGATCGAATCTCGGGCAAGTAACATACCGATGACAAAGGGAATTGCGTATGTTGTCATTACGGTTTGACCGATAAAGATATTCGTAGAATATGTAGGAACCAATATGAGCATCCAGGTTCCGCTATTGGTTATTGACCAAAGAGGTGTCTCGGTCAGGTCTGCATAGTTCTCGAACCCGTAGGGTCCGCATGCTTAATGTTCGATGACGATTTGTATTATGAGTTATGTGATTTGGTAACCGAATGTTTTTCGGAGTCCCTGATGAGATCACGGACATGACGAGGAGTCTCAAAATGGTCGAGATGCAAATATTGATATATTGGATGATAGTATTCAGATATAGGAAGTGTTTCGGAATGTATCGGGTACATACCGGAGTACCGGGAGGGTTACCGGATCCCCCGGGGGGAAGATTTGTGCCATAGGAGGGAGGCAGGCCAGCCCACAAGGGGTGGCAGCCCCCCCAAGGGAGGAGTCCGAATTGGACTAGGGGAGGGGCGGCGCCCCCATTTCCTTCTCCTTCTCCCTCTCCTTCCCCCTTTCCCCCTCCGATAAAAGGAGGGGGGCTAATCCTACTTGGATCCCAAATGGGACTCCTCCCACTTGGGGCGCGCCTAGGGCTGGCCTCCTCCTCCCTCCCTCCTTTATATACAGGGGCAGGGGGCGCCTCTAACACACATCAATTGTTCCAAGTCGTGTGCAGTGCCCCCCTCCACAGTTTACTCCTACGGTCATATTGTCGTAGCGCTTAGGCGAAGCCCTACGTGGATCACTTCACCATCACACTCACCACGTCATTGTGCTGACGAAATTCTCCCTCGACACTTTGCTAGATCAAGAGTTTGAGGGACGTCATCGAACTGAACGTGTGGAGAACTCGGAGGTGCTGTACATTCGGTACTTGATCGGTTGAATTGAGAAGACGTTCGACTACATCAACCACGTTAAGCTAACGCTTCCGTTTTCGGTCTACGAGGGTACGTGGACACACTCTTCCCTTCTCGTTGCTATGCATCTCCTAGATAGATCTTGCATGAGCGTAGGAATTTTTTTGAAATTGCATGCTACGTTTCCCAACAGTGGCATCCGAGCCAGGTCTATGCGTAGATGATATGCACGAGTAGAACACAAAGAGTTGTGGGAGATGATAGTCATACTTCTTACCACCAACGTCTTATTTTGATTCGGCGGTATTGTTGGATGAAGCGGCCTGGACCAACCTTACATGACCACTTTCATGAGACCAGTTCCACCGACAGACATGCAACTTGTTTTGCATAAAGGTGGCTGGCGGGTGTCTGTTTCTCCAACTTTAGTTGAATCGAATTTGACTATGGCCAGTCCTTGTTGAATGTTAAAACAACAAACTTGATGAAACATCTTTGTGGTTTTGATGTGTAGGTAAGAATGGTTCTTACTAGAAGCCCATAGCAGCCATGTAAAACTTGCAACAACAAAGTAGAGGACGTCTAACTTGTTTTTGTAGGGCATGTTGTGATGTGATATGGTCAAGACATGATGTGATATAAGTTGTTGTATGAGATGATCATGTTTTGTAAAAGTTATTGGCAACTAGCAGGAGCCTTATGGTTGTCGCTTTATTGTATGAAATGCGATCGCCATGTAATTCTTTACTTTATCACTATGCGTTAGTGATAGTTGTAGAAGCAATAGTTGGCGAGATGACAACGACGCTACGATGGAGATCAAGGTGTCAAGCCGGTGACGATGTAAATCATGATGATGCTTTGGAGATGGAGATCAAAGGCACAAGATGATGATGGCCATATCATGTCACATATTTTGATTGCATGTGATGTTTATATTTTTATGCATCTTATTTTTCTTAGTTCGGCGGTAGCATTATAAGATGATCCCTCACTAAAATTTCAAGGTATAAGTGTTCTCCCTGAGTATGTACCGTTGCGACAGTTCGTCGTGCTGAGACACCACGTGATCATTGGGTGTGATAAGCTCTACGTTCACATACACGGGTGCAAGAAAATTTTGCACATGTGGAATACTCGGGTTAAACTTGGCGAGCCTAGCATGTACAGACATGGCCTCATAACACTGGAGACCGAAAGGTCGAACATGAATCATATAGTAGATATGATCCACATAGAGATGTTCACCATTGAAAACTACTCCATATCACGTGATGATCCGACATGGTTTAGTTGATATGGATCACGTGATCATTTAGATGACTCGAGGGATGTCTATCTAAGTGGGAGTTCTCAAGTAATATGATTAATTGAACTTAATTTATCACGAACTTTGTCCTGATAGTTTTTGCATATCTATGTTGTAGATCAATGGCCCGTGCTACCGTTCCCTTGAATTTTAATGCATTCCTAGAGAAAGCTAAGTTGAAAGATGATGGTAACAACTACACGGACTGGGTCCGTAACTTGAGGATTATCCTCATTGCTGCACGGAAGAATTATGTCCTTGATGCACCACTAGGTGACAAGCCCCCTCCCGCTAATGTAGACGCTTTGAACGTCTGGCAGACATGGTCTGATGACTATATAGTTCAGTGTGCCATGCTTTACAGCTTAGAATCGGGACTTCAAAGACATTTTGAACATCATGGACCATATGAGATGTTCCAGGAGTTGAAGTTAATATTTCAAGCAAATGCCCGAGTTGAGAGATATGAAGTCTCCAACAAGTTCTATAGCTGCAAGATGGAGGAGAACAGTTCTGTTAGTGAACACATACTCAGAATGTCTGGGTACCATAACCACTTGACTCAGCTAGGAGTTAATCTTCCAGATGATAGTGTTATTGACAGAGTTCTTCAATCACTGCCACCAAGCTACAAAGGCTTCGTGATGAACTATAATATGTAAGGGATGGATAAGACAATTCCCGAGCTCTTCGCTATGCCTAAAGCTGCGGAGGTAGAAGTCAAGAAAGAGCATCAAGTGTTGATGGTTAACAAGACCATTAGTTCAAGAAAAAAGGGCAAGGGAAATAAGGGGAACTTCAAGAAGAATGGAAAGCAAGTTGTCACTCCCGGGAAGAAGCCCAAGTCTGTGCCCAAGCCTGAAACTAAGTGCTTCTACTACAATGGGACTGGTCACTGGAAGCGGAACTGCCCCAAGTATTTGGCGGATAAGAAGGATGGCAAAGTGAACAAACGTATATTTGATTTACATGTTATTGATGTGTAGCTTACTAATACTCGTAGTAGCGCCTGGGTTTTTGATACTGGTTTTGTTGCTCATATTTGCAACCCGAAACAGGGGCTACAGATTAAACGAAGATTGGCAAAGAACAAGGTGACGATGCACATCGGGAATGGTTCCTGTAAGTGCATCTAGTGCCACCCTTAGTTGGTTTTGGAGTATTGACGACAAAGTTGGTTGAGGGACTAATGTGTTTGTGAGAATCGCAGGATAACATAGGTAGTAGTCCCACATTGATTCGGTTTACCTACCAGAGAAGACCCCTAAAAATGTATGAAGACATCAAAGACAATGGTGGTCTGTGAAGATATTCACAATGAAGATTATGACATGAGAAGACATCGCATGAAGACTATGGTGTATGAAGACATAGTTGTTTCTTAGTTTTCTTCTCTTCTTTGTTGAGTCATAGGAACCACCGTACTGTTAAGTGGGGTCCAAGTGAACAAAGTCAGAGTGACTGATGTGTTGCTCAACCAAACCATATGTCTTCGAGCGAAGACAATGAGAGCAAATCTTATCCAGAGCTGGATGAGTCAGCTTTACTTGTAGCCCAAGTCAAGCTAACGCGTGTGTGTGAAATCTGACTATCGGACACGTGTCAGTTCCTTAGTGGCCCAGGGTCATTTTGGACAAATCAGGTCGGGTTGCCTCCTGGCTATAAATAGCCCACCCCTACACCATAAATTGGTGGCTGCTTAGAGTTAGTGCACGACTTTTGTCGTTTGAGAGCAACCCACCCCCGAAGCATTTGAGAGAGAGATCCTTGCAAGGACAAAGCGCTATACGCCCAGAGCCAAAGAGTGTTAGGCATCACTGAAGTATTTCTGTCCGCGTGATCTAAAGACTTGTTACACTTGACGACTGTGAATCCTCAAGCCGGTTAAGTGTCGCGTTCTGAGCGTCCAAGAGTCAATGTGGATCGCCGGTGAAGGAAGTCTGTGAAGGTTTGGAAGTCTACCTTGAAGACTTACCAGAGTGATTGGGTGAGGACTGTGTGTCCTTAGCTCAAGAGGAATAATGTGAAGACGCGGTCTTCTGAGTTAAATCTCAGCCTCCCTAACCAGACGTACAGTTGTCACAACAACTGGAACTGGTCTACCAAATCCTTGTCTTCACCAAGCTACTGGCTCTATCCTTCACTTCCCTTTACTTTACAGTTTGTCTTCGTGAAGTCATTGCTTGCGTGTATGATCTGATTGACTTCACTGAGTAAAGATTGTTTACTGTTTGGCTTCATACTGTCTTCCATCCAGATCCTTACTACCTAGCTGCTGATAATCTTCATGCCTTCACTTCATTGCTTACTTGACTATGGCCTGTCTAGTGTAGTCTACCTTATGCTGCATATCAATAGGTTCATTTCTATCGTTTGTCTTCAAAGCCCCCGTGTTTTGAAGACTTTCATAAAAATCGCCTATTCACCCCCTCTAGTCGATAACTAGCACTTTCAATTGGTATCATAGCAAGGTGCTCCCTTGTTCTGTGTGATTCGGTTTAACCACCTGGAGTTTTAGCTATGTCGACTGCAGTGATAATCAAAGTCTTTGATCCATTCCCTATCTTCGATGGCACTGATTACCCCTACTGGAAGAATAAGATGTGCATGCATCTTGAAGCCATTGACGTCGACCTCTCGTATGTCGTCAAGAACGACGTTCCCAAGGTCGGTGACGGTGTCACCGCTGTCGATGTCAAGAGGTTCATTCAACTGGACTCAACCGCCAAGAACATCATTTGTGGTCACCTAACCAAAGGACATTACGGCCGTGTGAGTGCACTGGAAACTGCGAAGCTAGTCTGGGACTGGCTCTCCAAGGTCAACGAAGGCGTCTCAACCCAGAGAGACTCAAGGATTAGTGTTCTTCGCAACCTCTTCGACCGCTTCAAGAGAAATGACAATGAGAATGTCCATCTAACATTTGATTGCCTCACTAATATCACAAATGAGCTTTGCGCATTTGGCGCCACTGAGATCACCAAGCATGAAATCATCATGACGCTTCTGAGATCGCTTGACAGCTCATTCGACACCCTGGCCCTGATGATTCAAGAACACCCTGACATCAAGACTCTCGATCCGTCGGACATACTTGAGAGGCTCAACACACATGAGTTTCAGCTATCTGAGAAAAGAGATATCTATGGTCCTAACTATGGTCGAACTCGTGCTTTGAAGGCAAAGGTTGTTTCCTCATGTGAAGAAGAATCTGACTGTACCTATGAGGATTTTAAAGACATTGGGAAGGAGCTTGCTATGCTCGTGAAGAAGTTCCAGAGGTTCACCAAGAAGAAAGACTTCAGAAAGTCTTCAAGATCCAACTCAAGAAAATATGAAGCTTCCTCACGTGACTACTAGAAGAGAACATGCCACAAGTGCAAGAAACCTGGTCACTACATCTCTGAGTGTCCTCAGTGGGATAATGAGACCAAGAAGAAGAAGAAGAAGAAGAGCAAGGAATATGATTCTGATGACAAGAAGAAGAAGAAATCCTCAAAGTCTTCTTCCAAGTCTTCATCACACAGGAAGAGCTCATCCAGCAAGGCTCGTGCGTTTGTTGGCAAGGAGATGGATTCAGAGGAGGAGTCTGCATCTGAGGAGGCAGAGGTGGAGTCTGAAGAGGAATCTGATTTAGGTGTGGCAAGTCTGGCTCTAGCTTCAACTTATGTTGCCAAGTCCATCTTCAACACTAAAGACAATGGCCTTATCATCAACACTGATGCTAATGATGAGGATGACTCTGCTCCCACCTACTGCTTCATGGCACGTGGTGCCAAGGTAAACTCACGTGATGCTTACTTTCAAACATCAAGTGAAGATGACTCTTTATGTGAATCTAAACCTATCTACAAAACACTTGCTAAAATTGCAATAGAAAAACAAAATTCTATGGAACATATTCAATAGATGCTAGACAAAAGCGATGACCTGTTGGACACAGAAATGACTCGAACTCAGTCCTTAACTGAAGACATTAAATATCTTCATGTTAAGTACGAGGAACTTGAAAGTTGTCATGATACGCTCTCAACTACTCATGAAAAGCTCTCCTATGATTATCTTCAAAGGAAGCAAGAGCTTGAGAACTTGAGATCGGCTCACGAATATCTTTAAAACGAGAACAAGTCACTCCGTGCTCAACAGATCAGTTCCACTCATGGAGACTTTGAACCACCATGTTTAAAATGTCTTGAGTGTGATAATGCTGCTTCTGTTGTTGGATGTTCTACTGCTACTACTGTTGCTATGTCTTCAACTACTGATGTGGTAACTAACCCCTCTTTTGAGGATACCACTACTATTGCTGATGAGAATGCTAGGTTGAAGACATTGCTTGAATCATGGATGTACAAAAGCCTCAAAGGGCATCAGACACTATGTGATGTCCTTAGGAAACAGATTCTGAACCGAAACCCTAGGAAAGAGGGTATTGGGTTCGAGAGGAAAATGAATGTTGATGGTTCATACTAGAAGCCTGAGCAGTACCCGAAAACCACATGGGTCACTGCAAAGGAACCTTCAGTGGATCCATCTACCTTATCTGGCTTCACTTGTGCTAACCCTATTATCATTGATGAATCCTTTGACGCAAACTATAAACTGTTTAAGAATCAGAATGGTGAAGTGTTTACCAGGTATATTGGTACTAATTGCGGGAATGGACCACCTTTGAAGAAGATCTGGATGCCCAAAATTTGTCTTGAGAAACTTCCTGTGAATGTCATCATGACACCACCAGGGAATAAGAAAAACCCTAGACTAAAGGCTTCATATGGACCAAAGGCTTCATGCATACAGAGGACTCACCAGAGTCACCCTAACGCCAATGTTTTGCAGGGAAACCATACTCAAACTTATGAATATGAGCGTGTTTCATCAAACCGCTAGGTTCATAAGACCAAGAACCATTCTGCTTATTCTTATGAATATTATCCACCTCCTGCAAGGCTATTTGCTAGGGCTCCAAAGACAAAATTCTCAGATGCTACACTTAGACTCATTGCATCCAAGCCACCCCTGAAGATGTGGGTGGTTAAGAAAAATTAACTCTCTTTTGCAAGGAAAGGTCTCCAGCCAGAAATCAAAGGCGTCTGATGCTTATGCTGGGGACCTTAAACATCTTGTGGGGCGCAAGATAAAATGTCCTAATGGTCTTACTATGTATTTTGTTCCAGGATTCCTTGAAAAACATCCTGCTTATCCTAACCAAGACCCGAACTTTCAAAATCCGCTTGTTCGTCAAATGTTTATGCTTCACAATACTCTTGGTGAAGCCTATCCCCAAAACTACACTATAGAGTATGACACCAAAGGCTTCAGAATGGATTATGGATAGTGGATGCATAACCACATGACTGGTGATCGAAGTCTTCTCATGGATTCAACCCTACGTCCATCTGACAAGAGTCACATCACATTTGCTGACACTGGTAAAAGCAAGGTATTGGGTCTAGGTAGAGTTGCAATCTCAAAGGATCAGCACATGGATAAAGTGATGCTTGTTGAATCCCTTGGTTTCAACTTAATATCTGTCTCAATGCTTTGTGATCTGAACATGATTGTGATGTTTGGAAAATATTGTTGCCTTGTGCTTATGGAATCTAACAAATCTGTAGTCTTCGAAGGGTATCGAAAAGACGATTTGTACATGGTAGATTTCTCAACAGGACCATAGTTGGCCGTATGTCTTCTAGCAAAAGCTTCGGAGTGCCGGCTCTAGCATCGGAGTCTAGGGCATGCTAGTAAGAGGAACTTGTACACTCTCGTGAAGAAGAAGCATGTCGTAGGCGTCGAGGGCACCAAGTTCAAGAAGGACCATCTATGTGGTGCCTGCAAAGCTGGAAAGATGACTAGGGCCAAGCATCCCTCGAAGACAATCATGACAACTTCCCGTCCCTTCGAGCATCTTCACATGGACTTATTTGGCCCTAGTCACTACTCTACTCTTGCTACCATCGCTTGTCTCTATGGCTTCGTCATTGTTGATGATTACTCAAGATATACATGGGTGCATATAATTCTCTATAAGACTGAAGTGTAGGATGTCTTCCGACGATTCACCAATCGTGCCATGATGAACTATGGCATCAAGATCAAGCACATCAGAAGTGACAATGGCATAGGCCTCGACACCTACCTTGATACATTGGGCATCACTCATGAATTCTCAGCTCCTTACACACCTCAGCAGAATGGCATCATGGAGCGCAAGAACAGAACCCTCATTGAGATGGCACGGACGATGCTCGATGAGTACAAGACTCCAAGGAAGTTCTGGCCTGAAGCCTTTGATGCTACATGCCATGTCATCAACCGTGTTTATGTTCACAAGCTTCTAAAAATACATCATATGAGCTACTAACTAGTAAGAAGGCAAATGTCAGCTACTTCAGAGTATTTGGTGCTAGGTGCTGGATCAAGGATCCACATCACACTTCCAAATTTGCACCGAAAGCACATAAAGGTTTTATGCTTGGCAACGGAAAGGATTCACACACCTACAGAGTCTTCAATCTCTTTCACTACAAAGTGGTTGAAATTGTGGATGTGTGGTTCGATGAGACTAACGGCTCACAAAGACAGCACCTGCCAAATGTGCTAGATGAAGCTTCACCTAGTGAATCTATCAAGCTGATGGGTAGTGGAGAAATCATACCTTCAGAAGCTCAGGTTGAAGAAGAAATCATCATTGCACCAAATCAACCCGAAGACAGTGCTCAACCTGAAGTCAATGCTGAAGCTGAAGACAATGATCTGCAAGGGAAAAATCTTCGTCCAGTTCATCCTCGTGTTGCAAATGAAGTGCAGATTGAGAAGATAATCAATAGCATCAATGCACCTGGTCCACTCACTTGTTCAAGAGCAACACATCTGGAAAATTCATATGGGCACTTTGCATTTGTCTCTATATCTGAACCCAAGAAAGTTGCTGAAGCCTTCATGCAACCAGAATGGATTCAAGCGATGCAAGAAGAGCTTCAACAGTTCGAGCTGAACAATGTGTGGGAACTGGTTAAGCGCTCTGATCCTCGCAAACACAATATCATTGGCACCAAATGGATCTATCGCAATAAACAAGATGAGCATGGTCAAGTTGTCAGAAACAAGGCTCATCTTGTTGCTGAAGGTTACACTCAAGTAGAAGGGATTGACTTCGATGAAACCTTTCCTCCTGTGGCTAGGCTTGAAGCCATTTGCATACTGCTTTCCTATGCCAACCATCATGACATCCTTCTGTAGCAAATGGATGTGAAGAGTGCCTTCCTGAATGGAAAAATTGAAGAAGAAGTGTATGTTGCACAACCACCTGGTTTTGAAGACCCAAAGCGTCTTAACATGGTATACAAGCTCAACAAGGCACTGTATGGCCTCAAACAAGCCCCTCGTGCTTGGTATGACACACTCAAAGACTTAATGAAGAGCAAAGGCTTCAAACCTGGTTCCCTGGATCCCACACTCTTCACAAAGACATATGATGGAGAATTGTTTGTATGCCAAATCTATGTGGATGACATTATCTTCGGTTGCATGGACAAGAAATACAGTGATGAATTTGGACACATGATGCAAGAGCAATATCAGATGTCCATGATGGGTGAGCTGAAATTCTTCCTCGGTCTTCAAATCCATCAGCAAAGCAACGACATCTTCATATCGCAAGAAAAATACCTCAAAGATTGCCTGAAGAAGTTTAGAATGCAAGACTGCAAAGGATACACGACGCCAATGCCAACCAAAAGTCATTCGGGCCCCGACGACAATGGTAAAGAGTTTGATCAAAAGGTGTACTGCTCCATGATTGGTTATTTACTCTATTTACGTGCATCTAGGCCAGATATAATGCTTAGCATTTGCATGTGTGCCCAATTCCAAGCGGCACCAAAGGAGTCGCATCACTTAGCTGTGAAGCAAATTCTTCGATATTTGGCTTACACCCCAACACTAGGATTATGGTATCCAAAGGGCTCAGAGTTTGATCTAGTTGGATTCCCAGATGCTGATTATGCTTGTGACAAGGTTGATTGCAAGTCCACATCAGGCACATGCCACTTTTTTGGACGATCTCTTGTCTATTGGTCTTCAAAGAAGAAGAACTATGTATCCCTCTCCACTGCTGAATCTGAATACATTGCTGTTGGATCTTGCTACGCTCAGCTTCTATGGATGAAGCAAACTCTCAAGGACTATGGCATCCACCTGAAGCATTTGCCACTCTACTGCGACAATGAAAGCGCCATAGAGATTGCCAACAACCCAGTTCAGCACTCGAAGACAAAGCACATTCAGATTCGTCATCACTTTCTCAGAGATCATGTTAGGAAAGAAGATATTGATATCATTCACATCAACACTGAAGAGGAATTGGCAGATATCTTCACAAAGCCCTTGGATGAGAAAAGGTTTTGCAAGTTGTGGTGTGAGCTAAATATCTTAGAATCCTCAAATGTCATGTAATTGGACACACATCCTAACTCTTATGCATGTTCATGACTTAGATGTGCAAGACACAAAGTAACATATATCTTCAATCAATGAAGAGATTAGCGTGGAATTTGAATTCGGAGCGCCATGATAATTGCGCGTCGTGTTTGGGTCTAATACTTCCTATACGGTGGGTAACGCCACCACCAAAATCCTTTTGAAGTGTTTCATGTGGCATCATAATCACATAGTCTTCGCATTTCGTTTGTCTTCAACATTGATTTGACTTCAAGGTTTATCTTTGCAATGTATATATATATATATATATATATATGTATGTATATATATATGGCAACATATCAAGTGAAAACTTGATTTCAGTGAAAATCTGGAAACTTTGATGCCACCTCGTTGGATCTGTAGGGAACGACATCTGCTCAAAAGCGGAGCTCCACCAGCAATTAAACACACATTAGCACAAAACCCCCTCGTTCCTAGTAATGTTGTCAGGTTTTTGACCATTGGCTTATCCCCTCCGTGTCCTATCCTGCAGCAAAATAGCCATGGCAGTGACGCCGTTGCGCCCAATGCCGCAGGGCTGCCCCGGTGTGGCCCCGGTGCGACGCTAACAAAAGCGGCGGTGCGTCCATGCACTGCGCCGGCTTCCCTTGGCAAGGACGGCTCCATCCACGAGGCGGCCACAACTAGCGCTCACATTGAAGCTCCCCTCAGTGGGGAGGGCTTGCGAGGTGAGGCGACTACAGCAGGCTGGGCTCATAGCTATTGCGGCGCAGGCGCTGAAGCTCATCTCGAGCTGGGGTCCCAACGCTCATGCTGCAATTTTCGTGCAAATACCGTGTAGGTAGTATCTGATTCAGAGTGTAGTTGTAGCTCCTCCTAATTCTTGATGTATAGAATTTTCTCTGTGACTTTGTAGCTCCTCCTTTGTGAACTTGTAACTGAATGTTGATGTATTGCCACTCAAGATTCAACTGGATTTTTTTGCTTAAGTTTATATGCTAATGGAGTGACTTGTTTGTACAGATCTGAATAATGATGGATTTACCATTGCAACTAGCTACATGATTACACTTTCTCATCATAAGTATAGAAGGAAGTAAGCATCAGAAGGATGCATGCTTGCAGCAAAGAGCAGTTCATATTCCTGTACTAGAAATACAGTATGCATCAAAAGCTTACTAGCTTGCAGCAAATAGCAATTTCTATTCCTGAAAGATCACAAGCATACTCTGCATAATGTGTTGTTTCATTTCTGCAGGAGAAAAGAACCTCCAAAATGACTCAAATCATCTCCCAATTAAATAGTGAATGCGGAAGTTTAGTGACCAGTTCCTTGCATAAGTTGTAAGTTTGCTAATTGTTACCAATTCTCTTCGGATGACACATTTGCTACAATTTAGATTGACGAAATGAACATTAGAAAATTTTCAAACTTCAACATGTAGAGATACATAAATCTCAAAAGCTGATACCACATTACCACATGAATTTCATGTCCTCGATAGCTCAAAAGATAACTGTGAATCTCTGAATTTCATCTTGTTCTACACCAAAGTTAAAAGCACCGGCTTGCCACAAATCAAATAGAAGGGGAGGTCAGGGGACTGGATAGAGGCATGGCCATCTGTAAGTGCATCTAGTGCCACCCCTAGTTGGTTTTGGAGTATTGACGACAAACTTGGTTGATGGACTAATGTGTTTGTGAGAATTGCAGGATAACACAGGTAGTAGTCCCTCAATGATTCGGTTTTGCTACCGGAGATGACCCCTAAAAATGTAAGAAGACATTGAAGACAAAGGTGGTATGTGAACATATTCACATTGAAGACTATGACAAGAGAAGACATTGAGTGAAGACTATGGAGCGCGAAGACTTAGTTGTTTCGTTGTTTCCTTTTATTCTTTGTTGAGTCATAGGAACCACCGTACTGTTAAGTGGGGTCCCAGTGAACAAAGTCAGAGTGACTGAAGTGATGCTTAACCAAAATCCTATGTCTTCGAGCGAAGAAAATGAGAGCAAATCTTATCCAGAGCTGGATGAGTCAGCTTTACTTGTAGCCCAAGTAAAGTTGTCGCATGTGTTTAAAATCTGACCATTGGAACACGTGTCAGTTCCTTAGTGACCCAGGGTCATTTTGGACAAATCAGGTCGGGTTGCCTAGTGGCTATAAATAGCCCACCCCATACACCATAAATTGGTTGGCTGCTCAGAGTTAGTGCACGACTTTTGTCGTTTGAGAGCAACCCACCTCGAAGCCTTTGAGAGAGAAATCCTTGCGAGGACAAAGCCCTAAACACCCAGAGCCAAAGAGTGTTAGGCATCACTGAAGTCTTCCTATCTGTGTGTTCTGAAGACTTGTTACACTTGAGGACTGTGAATCCTCCAGCCTGTTAGGCGTCGCGTTCTGAGCATCCAAGAGTCATTGTGGATCGCCGGTGAACGAAGTCTGTGAAGGTTTGGAAGTCTCCCTTGAAGACTTACTAGAGTGATTGGGCGAGGACTGGATGTCCTTAGCTCAAGGGGAATAAGGTGAAGACACGGTCTTCTGAGTTAAATCTCAGCCTCCCTAACCAGACGTACAGTTGTCACGGCAACTGGAACTGGTCCAACAAATCCTTGTCTTCAACGAGCAACTGGTTCTATCCTTCCCATCTCTTTATTCACAGTTGGACCTTGTGAAGTCATTGCCTGTTTGCATTATCTATTTGTCTTCACTGTGTGACTGCTTGTTCTAATTGGCTTCATACTGTCTTCCATCCTGATCCATACTGCCTAGCTGCTATTAGTCCTTGTGCTTTCACTTCATTGAATACTTGACTATGGCTTGCCTAGTGTAGTCTACCTTTCGCTGCATGTTAATAGGTTCATTTCTATCGATGGTCTTCGAAACTTCCATGTTTTGAAGACTTTCATAAAAATCGCCTATTCACCCCCCTCTAGTTGATCACTAGCACTTTCAATTGGTATCAGAGCAAGGTACTCCCTTGTTCTGTGTGATTCGGTTTAACCACCTAGAGTTTTAGCTATGTCGACTGTAGGGATAATCAAAGTCTCTGCTGCGTGCCCCATCTTCGATGGAACTGAATATCCCTACTGGAAGAATAAGATGTGCATGCATCTTGAAGCCATTGATGTCAACCTCTAGTATGTCGTCAAGAATGGCGTCCCCAAGGCTGGTGAAGGTGTCACCGCCGCTGATGTCAAGAAGTTCTTTCAACTGGACTCCACTGCCAAGAACATCATCTGTGGTCATCTGACCAAAGGGCAGTATGGTCGTGTGAGTGCTCTGGAAACAGCTAAGCTAGTCTGGGACTGGCTCTCCAAGGTCAACGAAGGCGTCTCAACCCAGAGAGATCAAAGGATCAATGTCCTTCACAATCTCTTTAACCTCTTCAAGAGAAATGACAATGAGAATGATCAGCTCATGTTTGATCGCCTTACTGACATCACAAATGAGCTCCAAGCTCTCGGCGCTACTGAGATCGCCAAGCATGAAATTGTCAAGACACTCCTGAGATCACTTGACATCTTGTTTGACACCCTAGCCCTAATGATTCAAGAACACCCTGACTTCAAGAGACTGAATCCGTCTGACATACTTGAAAGGCTCAACACACATGAGTTTCAGCTTTCTAAGAAAAGAGATATCTACGGTCCCAACTATGGCCGAACTCGTGCCTTGAAGGCAAAAGCTGTTTCCTCATCTGAAGAAGAATCTGACTGCAGTTCTGATGACCCCGAAGACATTGGAAGAGAGCTTGCTATGCTTGTGAAGAAGTTCCAAAATTTCACCAGGAAGAAAGGCTTTAGAAAGTCTTCACGATCCATCTCAAGGAATGATGAAGCTTCTGCTCATGACTACAAGAAGAGAACATGCCACAAGTGCAAGAAAACTGGTCACTACATCTTTGAGTGTCCGCAGTGGAACAATGAGAACAACAAGAAGAAGAAGAGCAAGGAATATGATTCTGACGACAAGAAGAAGAAGAAATACTCAAAGTTTTCTTCCAAGTCTTCATCAAAGTCTTCATGACACAAGAAGAGCTCATCTGGCAAGGCTCGTGCATTTGTTGGCAAGGAAATGGATTCAGAGGAGTCTGCTTCTGAGGAGGCAGAGGTGGAGTCTGAGGAGGAGTCCGATTTTGGCGTTGCAAGTCTGGCTACAGCCTACGTTGCCAAGTCCATCTTCAACACTAAAGACAATGACTTCGTCACCGTCGCCGATGCTAATGACAAGGACAACTCCGCTCCCACCTATTGCTTCATGGCACGCGGTGCAAGGTAAACTCACGCAATACTCACTATCAACAGTGAAGATGACTCTGATTGTAATCCCAAACCCAGCTACAAAACACTTGCTAAAATTGCAACTGAACAACAGAAAGCTATGGAACATATTCAAAAACTGTTAGACAAAAGCGATGACCTGTTGGACGCTGAAATGACTCGATCTCAGTCCTTAATTGAAGACATAAAAAATCTTCATGTTAAGTATGAGTAACTTGAAAGTCATCATGAAACGCTCTCAACAACTCATGAAAAGCTTTCCTATGATTATCTTCAAAGGAAGCAAGAACTTGAGAAATTGAGAGCGACTCATGAAGATCTTCAAAAGGAAAACGAGTCACTTCACACCGAACAGATCAGTCCCGCTTAGGAAGGATTTGAACCACCATGGCTTAAATGCCTTGAGCGTGATAACGCTACTTTTGTTGCTGGATGTTCTATTGCTGCTACTGTTGCAATATCTTCAACTGTTGATGTGGTAACTAACCCCTCTGCTAAGGATGCCACTGCTATTGCTGATGAAAATTCTAGGTTGAAGACATTGCTTGAAACAGGGGTGTACAAAAGTCTCAAAGGGCATCAGACACTATGTGATGTCCTCAAAAGGCAGATTCTGAACCGAAACCCTAGGAAAGAGGGTGTTGGGTTCGAAAGGAAAATGAATGCTGATGGCTCTTACTGGAAGCGTGAGCAGTACCCCAAAACCACATGGGTTGCTGCAAAGGGACGTTCAGTGGATCCATCTACCCTATCTGGCTTCACTTGTGCTAATCCTATTGTCATTGATGAATCCTTTGATGCAAACTATAAACTGTTAAAGAATCAGAATGGTGAAGTGTTGGCCAGGTATATTGGTACTAACTGCAGGAATGGGCCACTTATGAAGAAAGTTTGGGTGCCTAAAAGGTGTCTAGAAAATCTTCCAGTGAATGTCGTCATGACATCACAAGGGAAGAAGACAAACCCCAGACCATAGGCTTCATATGGTCCAAAGGATTCATACAGATAGAGGACTCACCTGAGTCGCACTAACACAAATGTTTTGCAGGGAAACTATACTCAGGCCTATGAATATGAGCATGTTTCATCAAACCGCCATGGTCATAAGACCCAGAACTACTCTGCTTATTCTTATGAGTACTATTCTTCACCTGCAAGACTATTTGCTAGGGCTCCAAAGTCAAAGTTCTCAGGTGCTGCACATAGACTCATTGCTTTGAAGCCACCCTTGAAGATATGGGTGGCTAAGAAAGCTTAACTCTCTTTTGTAGGGAAAGGTCTCCAGCCGAAAATCAAATGCGTCTGAAGCTATTGCCGGGGACCTAAAACATCTTGTAGGGCGCAAGATCAAATGCCCAAATGGTCTTATTATGTATTTTGTTCCCGAGTCGCTTGCTATTTGTCCTATCTGTCCTAACCTCGATCTAAGCTTTCATAATCCACTTGCTCGTCAAATGTTTATGCTTCACAATACTCATCGCGAAGCCTATCCCCCTAACTGCACTGTAGGGTATGACACCAGCTGCTTCAGAATGGATTATTGATAGTGGATGTACTAATCACATGACTGGCGAGCGAAGTCTTCTCATGGACTCAACCTTATGTCCATCTGACAAAAGTCACATCACATTTGCTGATACTGGCAAAAGCAAGGTATTGGGTCTAGGTAGAGTTGCAATCTCAAAGTATCAGCACATGGATAAAGTGATGCTTGTTGAATCCCTTGGTTTGAACTTAATGTCTGTCTCAATGCTTTGCGATTTGAACATGATTGTGATATTTGGAAAATATCGTTCCCTTGTTCTAATGGAATCTGACAAGTCTCTAGTCTTTGAAGGGTATCGGAAAGATGATTTGTACATGGTAAATTTCTCAGCAGGACCCCAGCTTGCCGTATGTCTTCTTGCAAAAGCTTCAAAGTGCTGGCTCTGGCATCGGAGGCTAGGGCATGCTGGCATGAGGAACTTGCATACTCTTGCAAAGAAGAAGAACATCATAGGCATCGAGGGCGTCAAGATCAAGCACATCAGAAGCGACAATGGCACTGAATTCAAGAACACCACCCTCGACACTTATCTCGATAGATTGGGCATCACTCATGAGTTCTCAGCTCCGTACACGCCGCAGCATAATGGCATCATGGAATGCAAGAACAGAACACTCATTGAGATGGCTCGAATGATGCTCGATGAATACAAGACACCAAGAAAGTTATGGCCTGAAGCTATTGATACTGCATACCATGTCATCAATCGTGTTTATCTTCACAAGCTTCTGAAGAAAACATCCTATGAACTCCTCACTGATAAGAAGCCAAATGTCAGTTACTTTAGAGTATTTGGTGCTAGGTGCTGGATCAAGGATCCACATCACACTTCAAAATTTGCACCGAAAGCACATGAAGGTTTTATGCTTGGTTACGGAAAGGATTCGCACTCCTACAGAGTCTTCAACCTATTTCACTATAAAGTGGTTGAAACTGTGGATGTGCGGTTCGATGAGACTAAAGGCTTGCAAAGAGAGCACCTGCCAAATGTGCTAGATGAAATTGCACCCAGTGAATCCATCAAGCTTATGGGAACTGGAGAAATCATACCGTCTGAAGTATAGCCTGAAGAGGAACTTATCATCTCTGCACCTAATCAACCTGAAGACAATGCTCAGCCTGAAGACAATCCTTCAAACGATGAAAATGATCAGCAAGAGCAAAATCTTCATCCAGTTCATCCTCGTGTTGCAAATGAAGTACTAATTGAGAAAATAATTGATAGCATCAATGCACCTAGTCCACTCACTCGTTCAAGGGCAACACAACTAGCAAATTTCTGTGGGCACTTTGCATTCGTCTCAATATCTAAACCTAAGAAAGTTAATGAAGCCTTCATGGAACCTGAATGGATTCAAGCTATGCAAGAAGAGCTTCAACAGTTCGAGCTGAATAATGTATGGGAACTGGTCAATCGTCCTAATCCTCGTAAACACAATATCATAGGCACTAAATGGATATATCGCAACAAGCAAGATGAGGATGGTCAAGTTGTCAGAAACAAGGATCGTCTCGTTGCTCAAGGATACACTCAAATTGAAGGAATTGACTTTGATGAAACATTTGCTCCTGTGGCTAGGCTTGAAGCTATACGCATACTGCTAGCCTATGCAAATCATCATAACGTCCTTCTGTATCAAATAGATGTGAAGAGCGCCTTTCTCAATGGCAAGATTGAAGAAGAAATGTATGTTGCACAACCGCCTGGCTTTGAAGATCCAAAACATCCTGACATGGTTTACAAGTTCAACAAGGCACTGTATGCCCTCAAACAAGCCCCTCGTGCTTGGTATGACACACTCAAAGACTTCCTAAAGAGCAAAGGCTTCAAACCTGGTTCCCTGGATTCCACACTCTTCATGAACACATATGATGGTGAACTATTTGTGTGTCAAATATAGGTGGATGACATTATCTTCAGCAGCACTAACCAAAAATACAGTGATGAGTTTGGATACATGATGCAAGAGCAATATTAGATGTCCATGATGGGTGAGCTGAAGTTCTTCCTTGGTCTTCAAATACGGAAGCAACGCAACGACATCTTCATATCTCAAGAGAAATACCTCAAAGATTGCCTGAAAAAGTTTGGAATGCAAGACTGCAAGGGTTATACGACGCCAATGCCTACCAAGAGTCATCTAGATTCTGACGCCATTGGTAAAGAGTTTGATCAAAAGGTATACCGCTCCATGATTGGTTCATTACTTTATTTATGTGCATCTAGGCCAGATATCATGTTGTTTGCATGTGTGCTGATTCCAAGCGGCACCAAAGGAATCGCATCACTTAGCTGTGAAGCGAATTCTTCGATATTTGGCTTACACCCCAACACTAGGATTATGGTATCCAAAGGGCTCAGAGTTTGATCTAGTTGGATTCTCGGATGCTGATTATGCTGGTGACAAGGTGGATCGCAAGTCTACATCAGGCACATGTCACTTTCTGGGACGATCACTTGTGTGTTGGTCTTCAAAGAAGCAGAACTGTCTATCTCTCTCCACTACTAAATCTGAATACATTGCTGCTGGATCTTGTTGCGCTCAACTTCTATGGATGAAGCAAACACTCAAAGACTATGGAATTCATCTGAAGCAAGTGCCACTCTACTGCGACAATGAAAGCGCCATCAAGATCACCAACAACCCAGTTCAACACTCGAAGACAAAGCACATTCAGACCCGTCATCACTTTCTTAGAGATCATGTGATGAAGGAAGACATCGATATCATTCACGTCAACACTGAAGAGCAACTGGCAGATATCTTCACAAAGCCCTTGGATGAGAAAAGGTTTTGCAAGTTGCGGTGTGAGCTAAATATCTTGGAATCCTCAAATGTCCTGTGATCATGCACACATCCTAACACTTATGCATGTTGATGTCTTAGATGTGCAACACACGAAGTAACGTATATCTTCAACTAATAAAGACTTACACTCTAAGTGTGAATATATTAACGCGGAATTTGACTTCGGAGCGCCACGATAATTGTGCGCCATGTCTGGGTCTAATACTTCCTATACGGTGGGTAACGCCACCACCAAACTTTTGTTTGGAGTATTTTCTGTTGGCGTTACATTTGTAAAGTCTTCGCATCTAGTTTGTCTTCAATATTAACACGGTTTCATGTTTATCTTCACTATATTGATTTGATCTTATTCGGATATATTCATATGGTTGTGTTCTGTCCTCTACAACATTCACTTATAGCTATGTCTTCTCGTTGAATCTTTTGAACTAAGTGAATGTGATCGGACCCTAACCTTTCTATGCTCCCGTCTCAAATCTATCCATCCAAATCATATGCATTCTATTGAAACTGTCGAATGTCTTCGCTGCGTCCTTGTTAGCAGAAGATACAGAGGCAATCATTAAATCTGTTTTAAATGCTCAATCCTTTTTGCCTGAAACCCGGAGAAGCGGGAACGACCACCCGACAAACCAGGCGTACGTGGGAACGTGGAACAACCTCCGATGTGTTGCATGGTAGCCACGTGTCTTTCAAATGTGAACCGCCAGGGGCACCTGCGTAATAATGTTGCGCCGTCCCTGTCCTTATAAATACTCACCACACCCAGTCATTATCTCTTCTTCCACTTCTCCTTCTCGCACAAACCCTAACACCACCGCTGGCCCTCGACGACGCTGGCGACGAAGCGCTTAGCTGTCATGACCTCACTAAGCCGTCATCACGCCGGCCGCAGACATCGTCTTCTCCACCGTCGTCGTAGGTGTCCTCCGTTCGCCAAGTTAGGGCACGGAAGATCGAACTGCTCGGCCTCATCTCCTACTCGTCTAGCAGTTCCTCGAGTGGTAAATAAAAACTCTTTTACAGTTCTTTTTGATCTGATAGATTCATCATTTTCAACCACAAGTGGTTTCTGTCCCAACAAAGTTGAATCAATCCTTTTCTGCATCTCATAACATGTCTAGGATGTTCACTTATGCTTCACAAAGTAGTTAGATTCCTCACTTGTACTTATTCGTGGATTCGTACAAATCTGGAACCAACTCTTACATATGAGTGAATGTCTTCGCACTATGAGGTCAATGTCTTCTAAACTGATTTATCTTCAAAATCTTCTAAGAATGCATATGACCTCTTCCCCTTCCCTCGCATCTCTAATGCTGTCACATGTACATGTCTGTGGGAGAATCCCTTGGTTCTCATAGTCTGCATTCATTTGCAGAGTTCTTACAGCATCACATAAATTCTCTTGAAGCCAATTCTTGTCTGACCAGTACACGGAAGACTTTGACAGTGTTGAAGCCTTTCAGTATAAACTTCATGGCAATAGAAAAATCAGTCAGGAAGGGCGGCAGACAGCGCTGTAAAAACATTGCTAAGGACCTGCCACCGGATCTCTATGAGTTATACAAGTCAGATCTAGAAGTGACCTATGGAGAACGCAAGAACCGAATCCAATGGATTCGAAGACATTGGGCAGAGGAATGGTTCAAGTACAGATTTGTCACCGGCGAATATGCTGAAAAGAATGCCATCTAGAGCCCCTGGGGAGATATTATATACAAAGGTCTTCAGCCCATGTCGAAGTCTGAAGCTATTGCTCAAGGCTTCTACCCCTGCATGATCCGTGGACCTCAGCCTGCTAATGTCGACCCATCCTCTCTGTTATGGTGTCGTGAAGACAATCTCTTTAAGAGCCGACGACACACGCGATGCTGAACCCAATATTGTTGGGCCCTTCTACAACCTTGAAGGTCTCATCACTCATATTCAGGTTCAAGGGGCAGCCGTGGATCAATCTGTAGAGACGCTAATTATGACGAAGCGCCTGCACCACCAAAGCTCGTGAAGCAAAAGAAACCAAAGGCTTCAAAGCCCTCCTCTGCACCAAAGGTCTCGCGGGCAAAAACTATGGCCACTGCACCTCCTGAAGCCAGTGTGCAGTCTGAATATCTCTCTCGCATCTCCAAGTCTGACAAGATGAAGAAGCCCATGCAACCAACTGGTCAAGCTTTGACGCCTGTTGTCATTCTGAGGAACGAGAACGAAGCCATTGATCTGTCTAGTGACGACGATCTTGGCGATGATGCTCTTGAGCTGCCTATAAACAACAAGCAAGAGGCGGATATCTTCAATGATCTTCCCCTCTTTGATGTGGAGATCCTGTACAAGTTCATTGATGAGTGGTTTGACAGCCCAGACCTCATTTTTGATGATCTTCAGCTCCCAATTGGCTTCAGCGTCTCTTTCCATGGAGCCATTGCTCCTGAGCTGGCTCTTGCACAGAAAATTGTTGAGCTGAAGCACAAGATTGATTATGAAAAGGCTCAGTTTAAGAAGCACATGGCAAAGCTCAACATGGAAGACGTCCGAAACTTCAAGGTCATGCTGCATGAGCTCAAGGAGGCGTTCCACATGAAACGTGAAGAAGCTAAAGGTTCTCGAGAGCGCATGAAACACCTGGCTGCCAAATGTGTTCAAGTCTACAATGAAGCCGAAAAGCGCAAGGCTTTGGGTCGACCAGGCATCGACCCCAGAATGGCTGCCAAGAAGAAGAAGAAGCCTGCTGTGGCCCAACCAGAAGCATCAAGGTAGGAAGAACCTCGCGTTGTCTTCCCGACCAGTATGACAGGCTCGAAGCCTAAAGTCCCCATAGTGGCTTCGGAGCTCAAGAAAACTAGGGCAGCTGAAGCCGAAGCCCGAAAGCGCAAGACCAAGGCCACCTGTGGGAGTCCTGGATTAGGGGGTCTCCGTACAGCCTGACTATTTCCATTGGCCGGACTGTTAGACTATGAAGATACAAGATTGAAGACTTCGTCTCGTGTCGAGATGGGACTCTACTTAGCGTGGAAGGCAAGCTAGGCAATACGTATATGGATATCTCCTCCTTTGTAACCGACCTTGTGTAACCCTAACCCTCTCCGGTGTCTATATAAACCGGAGGGTTTTAGTCCATGGGACAACAATCACAACATACAATCATACCATAGGCTAGCTTCTAGGGTTTAGCCTCTTTGATCTCGTGGTAGATCTACTCTTGTAACACCCATATCTTCAATATTAATCAAGCAGGACATAGGGTTTTACCTCCATCAAGAGGGCCCGAACCTGGGTAAAACTTCGTGTCCCTTGCCTCCTGTTACCATCTAGCCTAGACGCACAGTTCGGGACCCCCCTACCCGAGATCCGCCGGTTTTGACACCGACATTGGTGCTTTCATTGAGAGTTCCTCTGTGTCGTCGCTGTTAGGCTTGATGGCTCCTACTATCATCGGTAGCGATGCGGTCCAGGGTGAGATTTTTTCTCCCCGGACAGATCTTCGTATTTGGCGGTTTTGCACTTCGGGCTAATTCGCTTGGCCATCTGGAGCAGATGGAAAGCTACGCCGCTGGCCATCAGGTCAGATTTGGAAGTTTGAACTACACGGCCGACATCCGCGGAGACTTGATCTTTGACGGATTCGAGCCACAGCTGGGCGCGCCGCACTGTCTCGATGGGCATGACCTAGCTCTGCCACCAGACAGTACTCCAGAGGCCGCGCCCACACCAACTCCGACCCTTAGCTCGGAGCCAGCTGCACAAATCGAGGACGGGTGGCCAGACACCGCCTCAGGGGCTACAGTCTCAACAGCGATCGATCCGAACACCAGCATAATCCTCTGCGCAGCCCATGACTCCAAGGTGCCGGACTCTCCTACGGACCCCGAACCATCCGCTCCCTTGCCAATCGAATCCGACTGGGCGCCGATCATGGAATTCACCGCTGCGGATATCTTTCAGCACTCGCCCTTCGGCGACATTCTGAATTCACTAAGGTCTCTCTCTTTGTCAGGAGAGCCCTGGCCGGATCGTGGCCAATAGGATTGGGATGTGGACGACGAAGAAATTCGACACCCACCCACCACCCACTTTGTAGCCACTGTCGATGATTTAACCGACATGCTCGACTCCGATGACATCGACGGTATGGACGACGATGTAGGAGACGAACATGAACCAGCACCTATAGGGCACTGGAAAGCCACCTCGTCGTATGACATATACATGGTGGATACACCCAATGAAGGCAACGACGACGAGATAGCGGAGGATGACCCCTCGAAGAAGCAATCCAAGCGCCGACGTCAGCGGCGCCGCTCTAAGTCCCGCCAAAGCAAAAGTGGTGATACCGGCGGCAGGAGATAATAACACTCCGGATAGCGCCAAAGACAACGAAACCCCCCTCCAGCAAGAGTTAGATCAGGAGGATGAAGGAGCCAGCTCTCCTGAGAGAGCGGCTGGCGGAGAGGAGGAGGATGACAATTACATGCCCCCCTCCGAAGACGAGGGTAAGCCTCGCGATGATGAATTCGCCATACCAGAGGATCCCGTCGAACAAGAGCGCTTCAAAGCGCAGGCTTATGGCCACGACAAATAGCCTGAAGAAAAAGCAGCGGCAAGCTTCAAGCTGATCAAGATCTGCTAGCTGACAAATGGACTGAAGTCCTTGCAGCCAAGGAATATAAACTTGAGCGTCCCTCCAAAGTTACCCAAGGAGCAGGTTACTACCCCGACTGGAGGAACAAGCATATGATACGGCTGATCGGCCACCCCGTGGCCGCGATAAAGAGGCATTCATGCCGAAAGCTCAGCCTCCACCCCAAAGCCATCCAAATAAAAGGCATGGGGAGATACACCAGACCTGCGAGACATATTGGAGGACAAAGCAAAACGTGCAAGAGCAATCTACGGATCACGAGGGCGCGCCACTCTGCGAGACGGTAAACGTCACACTGGATACAGTAAAAGAAAATCCGGCCGGGCCGAACACAACGGGCAAGACCCATTCGAGCTGTGTCGCGATATAGCCCAATACAGAGGCGCCACCCACCCCTTATGCTTCACAGACGAAGTAATGGATCATCAAATCCCAGAAGGTTTCATACCTGTAAATATTGAATCATACGACGGTACAACAGATCTCGCAGTATGGATAGAGGATTTCCTCCTCCACATCCACATGGCATGCGGTGACGACATACACGCCATCAAATACCTCCCACTAAAGCTCAAGGGACCAGCGCGACATTGGCTTAACAGCTTGCCAGCCAAGTCCATCAGCTGTTGGCAAGATCTGGAAGCCGCATTCCTCGACAATTTTCAAGGGACTTTTGTGCGGCCACCAGATGCCGATGACTTGAGCCACATAATTCAGCAGCCAAAAGAATCGGCCAGGCAATTCTGGACTCGGTTCCTAACAAAGAAAAACCCACTTTTGTGCGGGAGAAGATAGCTGGCTGGCTCGTAGTAATAACATATCAAAGAACCATGGTACTTCGGATACCAAGGACGGCAATAGCAGGTCACGTCGCAACAAACATAAGCGCCGCATTAACAGTGATAATAACGAGGATACGACAGTCAATGCCGTATTCAAAGGCTCTAAACCCGGTCAGCGGAAAAAGCCATTCAAACAAAGTACGCCGAGACCATCCAGCTTGGACCGTATACTCGATCGCTCGTGTCAAATACACGGCACCCCAGAAAAGCCAGCCAATCACACCAACAGGGATTGTTGGGTGTTCAAGCAGGCCGACAAGTTAATTGCCGAAAACAAGGACAAGGGGCCACATAGCGATGACGAGGAGGAGCCCCGGCGGCCACACACCAGAGGACAGAAGAGGTTTCCCCCACAAGTGCGGACGGTGAACATGATATACGCAACCCACATCCCCAAGAGGGCGCGGAAGCATGCGCTCAGGGTCGTATATGCGTTGGAGCCAGTCGCCCGAAAGTTCAACCCGTGGGTCTCCTATCCGATCACTCTCGATCGCAGGGACCATCCCACTAGTATCCGTCATGGCGGATTCGCCGCATTGGTTCTAGACCCAATCATTGACGGATTTCACCTCACTCGAGTCCTTATGGATGGCGGCAGCAGCCTAAACCTGCTTTATCAGGACATAGTGCGCAAAATGGGTATAGACCCCTCAAGGATCAAACCCACAAAAATGACATTCAAGGGCATCATTCCAGGTGAGGGAGTCCTGGATTAGGGGGTGTCCGGATGGCCGGACTATACCTTCAGCCGGACTCCTGGACTATGAAGATACAAGATTGAAGACTTCATCCTGTGTCCGGAAGGGACTTTCCTTGGCGTGGAAGGCAAGCTTGGCGATACGGATATGTAGATCTCCTACCATTGTAACCGACTTTGTGTAACCCTAACCCTCTCCGGTGTCTATATAAACCGGAGGGTTTTAGTCCATAGGACAACATACAGAACAACAATCATACCATAAGCTAGCTTCTTGGGTTTAGCCTCTCAAATCTCGTGGTAGATCTACTCTTGTACTACCCATATCATCAATATTAATCAAGTAGGACGTAGGGTTTTACCTCCATCAAGAGGGCCCGAACCTGGGTAAAACTTCGTGTCCCCTGCCTCCTATTACCATCAGGCCTAGACGCATAGTTCAGGACCCCCTACCCGAGATCCTCCGGTTTTGACACCGACATTGGTGCTTTCATTGAGAGTTCCTCTGTGTCATCGCCATCAGGAAGGATGCCTCGCCCCATCTTTAAAGACGGCACCGTTGCTAAGGGAGCTTTGGCTGTCGGCCAAACCCTCCGACTAGGTGGTTTTCTTATGAACGCCTGTTTGGCTTCTGCGCCGACGATGACCTCTCGAGCCATCGAAAACAATCTTCATGTCAGCTCAGAACTCACCGAGCAGTTAGATCCAATGGAGCTCTCCTCCATAAACGAGCTCTTGGATCGCATCGCCACCCTGGGAGTCGCTACGGATTACGACCAGATTGGGCCTAAACCCGATCTGAGAGAGATTAACTCTCCCCAAGTGACCCATCACGTTGCCGTGGTAGAGGGACAGTGCGGCGACCCTTCATCTATCTTAAGGACTAGCTATGTCCGGATTCCCGATCCCTCCAAGCCGGATACCTGCGGAGGGGAGGATATCACTCAAGACCTGAACTTAGAGTCAGGCGACGGGCTGGATTCATTGGACAACATCCAGGAATCCAAATTTTCGAGTTCGGAAATTCCTCGGCCTCTGACCCTCAGATGGGGTGAGGCTTCGGATTTAATTCCGCCCACCCACCCGAACATAAGCGATCTATCCCAAATCAGGCAAGAGCCTGATGAAACAGTACATCATTACTGGCCCAGGTTCCTCCTGGTTAAGAACAAGATAAAGGACTGCCGCGAGGAAGACGCAATCTCAATCTTTTGAAATAATTGCATGGACAAGGGAATCCTCAACGCCATAAGATGCCGTGATATTGCATGCTTCGCTGACTTGGCGTCCATTGTACAAAACTACTGTGTGATGGAAAGCGCCTGGAAAACCGAAATAAAATTTTGGGACGATCCGTCCCTAAATACAAACCCAGTCCAAAATAAAAGGATGCATCATCGCCAAACACCCGGGTCAAACATCAAAAAGAAAAAACCCTCTACAGGGCATGGAACCATACTAGAAGGATGGCTTAATGGACCCTGTAAAATTCATAGTACAGAGGACGTCACACCATCTCACAGCCTTAGAGCATGTTGGATACTCCGGCAGGTGGCCAAAATTGGCGAAAATCTCCTAATTCCGGAGGCCACAGAAGCCACCCCAAAGACACCAGTACGGTATTAACAGTCTTCGAGACTTTCACATCAAATAATATGCGAAAAGGACACTCCGTAGCGTTGCCTAAGTCTACCAAGTAGCAACAATAAACCCATGGAGTGACACGGCTATTACCGTTAACGCCAGTGATGAACCTAAATTCCGAACAGCCCAAGCACCAGCCGCATTGGTCCTCAGTCCAATAGTGGACGGCTTTCGTCTTACCAAGGTACTCATGGGCGGCGGTAGCGGATTGAACCTCATTTATGAGGAAACCCTTCAAAAAATGGAAATAGACTGGAACCGCATTGAGCGAAGCAGCACAACCTTTAGAGGAATAATCCCCAGTCGGGAAGCACGCTGTACAGGAAAAATCACACTAGGTGTGGTGTTCGGCACGCGGATAATTACAGGTCCGAATACGTCGCGTTCCACGTGGCTCCGTTCAGCAGCGGTTATCACGCTCTGCTAGGGCGGGAAGCGTTTACAATCTTCCAAGCAATACCCCATTACATGTACATAAAGCTTAAGATGCCCAGGCCTAACGGGATCATCACTCTCGCTAGTGATCCGGACATAGCACTCCACGCCGAAAACAAGACATCCGCACTGGCCCTTGAGGCACTATCCGAAGCCCTAGCGGCTGAGGAACTGACTGCACTGCGCTCTACGGTGAATAGGGACGATGTGGTACTCGACAAAAGATCCAAGTCCACCTCCTTTAAACCGGCGGACGAAATAGTCAAATTCCAATTCCATCCAACGGACCCCAATGAAATAGCTTCCATCGGGGCATAGTTAAACCCTGATGTAGATGCCGCACTGTGAGAGTTCCTACGAGAGAACTGGGACATTTTCGCCTGGCACCCTTCAGACATGCCAGGAATCCCACGCAGGTTGGCCGAGCACAGCTTAAATATCCAAACAGGATTCAAACCTGTCAAATAGGCTCTTCGGTGTTTTTCCGAACCTAAGAGACATGCCATGGGAGAGGAGCTAGCAAATCTATTGGAGGCTAGATTCATCAGAGATATAAAACATCCGGACTGGCTAGCAAACCTAGTGATGGTACCAAAGAAGGACAAATCCCCCCCAACATCTTCTTGGAAAGGCTGTTCAAGCCATCCGTAGTATGGGAAGGGGAGCCAAAGAATAATAGCCCAGACCCAACCGCACTGCCCGACACCAAACGTTCTGACACAATCGGAGGCTCTGCCAATGAAATAACACCCTCAGCCCACGTAATAATGGCCATCATCACCTCGTGGACAGAACCATTCCTCGCCTACCTTACTAGGCAGGAACTCCCCGAGGACCAAAATGAGGCACGCTGCATAGTGCGGCAATCCAAAGCCTAAAAAGTCCATGAAGGAGAGCTTTATAAGAAAAGCAGTACCGGAGTCCTTCAAAGGTGCATCTCCGAAGAGGAAGGGCGAAACCTCCTGGCTGAAATTCATGCTGGACTCGGTGGTCATCACGCTGCAGTTCGGTCCCTTGTAAGCAAGCCCTTCCGTACAGGCTTTTATTGGCCGACGGCCCGGGCAGACGCCCAGGACTTAGTCCAAAAATGCACCGGTTGCCAGCTCTTTGCAAACCAAAGCCATATGCCACCCACTGCCCTCCAAACTATCCCCATCACTTGGCCCTTCGCGGTCTGGGGGATTGACATGGTTGGACCCCTTAAAGGCGGAACCTACAAGAAAAAAATACTTACTGGTCATGGTGGATAAGTTCACCAAATGGATAGAAGCCAAGCCTGTTAAGACAGCCGAATTCAGACCGGTGATAGACTTTATATCCGGGGTTGTACACCGTTACAGCGTCCCCCACAGCATCATCACTGATAACGGCACGAACTTTACTGCCGACGAGGTAAAACTCTGGTGCAAAAACATGGGCATTAAGCTCGATTATGCTTTCGTCTATCACCCACAAACTAACGGCCAGGTCGAACGTGCAAATGGTCTTATCATGAGCGGCATCAAACCCAGATTAGTGCGGTCCCTCAAGGAATCTAACACGCACTGGGTAGAGGAGCTCGACTCCGTACTCTGGGGCTGCGGAGCACGCCGAATCGCACCACCGGATACACACCATTCTTTATGGTGTATGGCGTAGAGGCAGTTTTGCCTTGCAACATAATTCATGACACACCTCGAGTGCACAAGTACGAAGAAAGAGAGCTAGCATGGATAGAGGCACGACCATCTGTAAGTGCATCTAGTGCCACCCCTAGTTGGTTTTGGAGTATTGATGACAAACCTGGTTGAGGGACTAATGTGTTTGTGAGAATTGCAGGATAACACAGGTAGTAGTCCCTCAATGATTCGGTTTTGCTACCGGAGATGACCCCTAAAAATGTATGAAGACATTGAAGACAAAGGTTGTATGTGAAGATATTCACATTGAAGACTATGACAAGAGAAGACATTGAGTGAAGACTATGGAGCACGAAGACTTAGTTGTTTCGTTGTTTCCTTTTCTTCTTTGTTGAGTCATAGGAACCACCGTACTGTTAAGTGGGGTCCCAGTGAAGAAAGTCAGAGTGACTGAAGTGATGCTTCACCAAAATCCTATGTCTTCGAGTGAAGACAATGAGATCAAATCTTATCCAGAGCTGGATGAGTCAGCTTTACTTGTAGCCCAAGTAAAGTTGCCGCATGTGTTTAAAATCTGACCATTGGAACACGTGTTAGTTCCTTAGTGACCCAGGGTCATTTCGGACAAATCAGGCCGGGTTGCCTAGTGGCTATAAATAGCCCACCCCATACACCATAAATTGGTTGGCTGCTCAGAGTTGGTGCACGACTTTTGTCGTTCGAGAGCAACCCACCTCGAAGCCTTTGGGAGAGAAATCCTTGCGAGGACAAAGCCCTAAACACCCAGAGCCAAAGAGTGCTAGGCATCACTGAAGTCTTCCTATCTGTGTGAGCTGAAGACTTGTTACACTTGAGGACTGTGAATCCTCCAGCCGGTTAGGCGTCGCGTTCTGAGCATCCAAGAGTCATTGTGGATCGCCGGTGAACAAAGTCTGTGAAGGTTTGGAAGTCTCCCTTGAAGACTTACTAGAGTGATTGGGCGAGGACTGGGTGTCCTTAGCTCATGGGGAATAAGGTGAAGACACGGTCTTCTAAGTTAAACCTCAGCCTCCCTAACCATACGTACAGTTGTCATGGCAACTGGAACTGGTCCAACAAATCCTTGTCTTCAACGAGCAACTGGTTCTATCCTTCCCATCTCTTTATTCACAGTTGGACCTTGTGAAGTCATTGCCTATTTGCATTATCTATTTGTGTTCACTATGTGACTGCTTGTTCTAATTGGCTTCATACTGTCTTCCATCCTGATCCATACTGCCTAGCTGCTATTAGTCCTTGTGCTTTCAATTCATTGAATACTTGACTATGGCTTGCCTAGTGTAGTCTACCTTTCGCTGCATGTTAATAGGTTCATTTCTATCGATGGTCTTTGAAACTTCCATGTTTTGAAGACTTTTATAAAAATCGCCTATTCACCCCCCTCTAGTCGATCACTAGCACTTCCAATTGGTATCAGAGCAAGGTACTCCCTTGTTCTGTGTGATTCGGTTTAACCACCTGGAGTTTTAGCTATGTCGACTGCAGGGATAATCAATGTCTCTGCTGCGTGCCCCATCTTCGATGGAACTGAATATCCCTATTGGAAGAATAAGATGTGCATGCATCTTGAAGCCATTGATGTCAACCTCTAGTATGTCGTCAAGAATGGCGTCCCCAAGGCTGGTGAAGGTGTCACCACCGCTGATGTCAAGAAGTTCGTTCAACTGGACTCCACTGCCAAGAACATCATCTGTGGTCATCTGACCAAAGGGCAGTATGGTCGTGTGAGTGCTCTGGAAACATCTAAGCTAGTCTGGGACTGGCTCTCCAAGGTCAACGAAGGCGTCTCAACCCAGAGAGATCAAAGGATCAATGTCCTTCACAATCTCTTCAACCTCTTCAAGAGAAATGACAATGAGAATGATCAGCTCATGTTTGATCGCCTTACTGACATCACAAATGAGCTCCAAGCTGAATCCGTCTGACATACTTGAAAGGCTCAACACACATGAGTTTCAGCTTTTTGAGAAAAGAGATATCTACGGTCCCAACTATGGCCGAACTCGTGCCTTGAAGGCAAAATCTGTTTCCTCATATGAAGAAGAATCTGACTGCAGTTCTGATGACCCCTAAGACATTGGAAGAGAGCTTGCTATGCTTGTGAAGAAGTTCCAAAATTTCACCAAGAAGAAAGGCTTTAGAAAGTCTTCACGATCCATCTCAAGGAATGATGAAGCTTCTGCTCATGACTACAAGAAGAGAACATGCCACAAGTGCAAGAAAACTGGTCACTACATCTCTGAGTGTCCGCAGTGGGACAATGAGAACAACAAGAAGAAGAAGAGCAAGGAATATGATTCTGACGACAAGAAGAAGAAGAAATACTCAAAGTTTTCTTCCAAGTCTTCCTCAAAGTCTTCATCACACAAGAAGAGCTCATCTGGCAAGGCTCGTGCGTTTGTTGGCAAGGAAATGTATTCAGAGGAGTCTACTTCTGAGGAGGCAGAGGTGGAGTCTGAGGAGGAGTCCGATTTTGGCGTTACAAGTCTGGCTACAGCCTACGTTGCCAAGTCCATCTTCAACACTAAAGACAATGACTTCGTCACCGACGCCGATGCTAATGACAAGGACAACTCCGCTCCCACCTATTGCTTCATGGCACGCAGTGCAAGGTAAACTCACGCAATACTCACTATCAAACATCCAGTGAAGATGACTCTGATTGTAATCCCAAACCCAGCTACAAAACACTTGCTAAAATTGCAACTGAACAACAGAAAGCTATGGAACATATTCAAAAACTGTTAGACAAAAGCGATGGCTTGTTGGACGCTGAAATGACTCGATCTCAGTCCTTAATTGAAGACATAAAAAATCTTCATGTTAAGTATGAGTAACTTGAAAGTCGTCATGAAACGCTCTCAACAACTCATGAAAAGCTTTCCTATGATTATCTTCAAAGGAAGCAAGAACTTGAGAAATTGAGAGCGGCTCATGAAGATCTTCAAAAGGAAAACGAGTCACTTCACACCGAACAGACCAGTCCCGCTTAGGAAGGATTTGAACCACCATGCCTTAAATGCCTTGAGCGTGATAACGCTACTTCTGTTGCTGGATGTTCTATTGCTGCTACTGTTGCAATATCTTCAACTATTGATGTGGTAACTAACCCCTTTGCTGAGGATGCCACTGCTATTGCTGATGAAAATTCTAGGTTGAAGACATTGCTTGAAATAGGGGTGTACAAAAGTCTCAAAGGGCATCAGACAGTATGTGATGTCCTCAAAAGGCAGATTCTAAACCGAAACCCTAGGAAAGACGATGTTCGGTTCGAAAGGAAAATGAATGCTGATGGCTCTTACTGGAAGCCTGAGCAGTACCCCAAAACCACATGGGTTGCTGAAAAGGGACCTTCAGTGGACCCATCTACCCTATCTGGCTTCACTTGTGCTAATCCTATTGTCATTGATGAATCCTTTGATGCAAACTATAAACTGTTAAAGAAATAGAATGGTGAACTGTTTGCCAGGTATATTGGTACTAACTGCAGGAATGGGCCACTTATGAAGAAAGTCTGGGTGCCCAAAAGGTGTCTAGAAAATCTTCCAGTGAATGTCGTCATGACATCACAAGGGAAGAAGACAAACCCCAGACCATAGGCTTCATATGGTCCAAAGGCTTCATACAGACAGAGGACTCACCTGAGTCGCACTAACACAAATGTTTTGCAGGGAAACTATACTCAGGCCTATGAATATGAGCGTGTTTCATCAAACCGCCATGGTCATAAGACCCTGAACTACTCTGCTTATTCTTATGAGTACTATTCTTCACCTGCAAGACTATTTGCTAGGGCTCCAAAGTCAAAGTTCTCAGGTGCTGCACTTAGACTCATTGCTTTGAAGCCACCCTTGAAGATGTGGGTGGCTAAGAAAGCTTAACTCTCTTTTGCAGGGAAAGGTCTCCAGCCGAAAATCAAATGCGTCTGAAGCTATTGCTGGGGACCTAAAACATCTTGTAGGGCGCAAGATCAAATGCCCAAATGGTCTTATTATGTATTTTGTTTTCGAGTCGCTTGCTATTTGTCCTATCTGTCTTAACCTCGATCTAAGCTTTCATGATCCACTTGCTCGTCAAATGTTTATGCTTCACAATACACTTCGCGAAGCCTATCCCCCTAACTGCACTGTAGGGTATGACACCAGCTGCTTCAGAATGGATTATTGATAGTGGATGTACTAATCACATGACTGGCGAACGAAGTCTTCTCATGGACTCAACCTTATGTCCATCTGACAAAAGTCACATCACATTTGCTGATACTGGCAAAAGCAAGGTATTGGGTCTAGGTAGAGTTGCAATCTCAAAGGATCAGCACATGGATAAAGTGATGCTTGTTGAATCCCTTGGTTTGAACTTAATGTCTGTCTCAATGCTTTGCGATTTGAACATGATTGTGATATTTGGAAAATACCGTTCCCTTGTTCTAATGGAATCTGACAAGTCTCTAGTCTTTGAAGGGTATCAGAAAGATGATTTGTACATGGTAAATTTCTCAACAGGACCCCAGCTTGCCGTATGTCTTCTTGCAAAAGCTTCAAAGTGCTGGCTCTGGCATCGGAGGCTAGGGCATGCTGGCATGAGGAACTTGCATACTCTTGCAAAGAAGAAGCACATCATAGGCATCGAGGGCGTCAAGATCAAGCACATCAGAAGCGACAATGGCACTGAATTCAAGAACACCACCCTCGACACTTATCTCGATAGATTGGGCATCACTCATGAGTTCTCAGCTCCATACACGCCGCAGCAGAATGGCATCATTGAACGCAAGAACAGAACACTCATTGAGATGGCTCAAACGATGCTCGATGAATACAAGACACCAAGAAAGTTATGGCCTGAAGCTATTGATACTGCATGCCATGTCATCAACCGTGTTTATCTTCACAAGCTTCTGAAGAAAACATCCTATGAACTCCTCACTGATAAGAAGCCAAATGTCAGTTACTTCAGAGTATTTGGTGCTAGGTGCTGGATCAAGGATCCACATCACACTTCAAAATTTGCACCGAAAGCACATGAAGGTTTTATGCTTGGTTACGGAAAGGATTCGCACTCCTACAGAGTCTTCAACCTCTTTCACTATAAAGTGGTTGAAACTGTGGATGTGCGGTTCGATGAGACTAACGGCTCGCAAAGAGAGCACCTGCCAAATGTGCTAGATGAAATTCCACCCAGTGAATCTATCAAGCTTATGGGAACTGGAGAAATCATACCGTCTGAAGTACAGCCTGAAGAGGAACTTATCATCTCTGCACCTAATCAACCTGAAGACAATGCTCAGCCTGAAGACAATCCTTCAAACGATGAAAATGATCAGCAAGAGCAAAATCTTCATCTAGTTCATCCTCGTGTTGCAAATGAAGTACAAATTGAGAAAATAATTGATAGCATCAATGCACCTGGTCCACTCACTCGTTCAAGGGCAACACAACTAGCAAATTTCTATGGGCACTTTGCATTCGTCTCAATATCTGAACCCAAGAAAGTTGATGAAGCCTTCATGGAACCTGAATGGATTCAAGCTATGCAAGAAGAGCTTCAACAGTTCGAGCTGAATAATGTATGGGAACTGGTCAATCGTCCTAATCCTCGTAAACACAATATCATAGGCACTAAATGGATATATCGCAACAAGCAAGATGAGCATGGTCAAGTTGTCAGAAACAAGGCTCGTCTCGTTGCTCAAGGATACACTCAAATTGAAGGAATTGACTTCGATGAAACATTTGCTCCTATGGCTAGGCTTGAAGCTATACGCATACTGCTAGCCTATGCAAATCATCATAACGTCCTTCTGTATCAAATAGATGTGAAGAGCGCCTTTCTCAATGGCAAGATTGAAGAAGAAATGTATGTTGCACAACCTCCTGGCTTTGAAGATCCAAAACATCCTGGCATGGTTTACAAGTTCAACAAGGCACTGTATGGCCTCAAACAAGCCCCTCGTGCTTGGTATAACACACTCAAAGACTTCCTAAAGAGCAAAGGCTTCAAACCTGGTTCCCTGGATTCCACACTCTTCACGAACACATATGATGGTGAACTATTTGTGTGTCAAATATAGGTGGATGACATTATCTTCGGCAGCACTAACCAAAAATACAATGATGAGTTTGGATACATGATGCAAGAGCAATATAAGATGTCCATGATGGGTGAGCTGAAGTTCTTCCTTGGTCTTCAAATACGGCAGCAACGCAATGACATCTTCATATCTCAAGAGAAATACCTCAAAGATTGCCTGAAAAAGTTTGGAATGCAAGGCTGCAAGGGTTATACGACGCCAATTCCTACCAAGAGTCATCTGGATTCTGATGCCATTGGTAAAGAGTTTGATCAAAAGGTATACCGCTCCATGATTGGTTCTTTGCTTTATTTATGTGCATCTAAGCCAGATATCATGTTGTTTGCATGTGTGCCCGATTCCAAGCGGCACCAAAGGAATCGCATCACTTAGCTGTGAAGCGAATTCTTCGATATTTGGCTTACACCCCAACACTAGGATTATGGTATCCAAAGGGCTCAGAGTTTGATCTAGTTGGATTCTCGGATGCTGATTATGCTGGTGACAAGGTGGATCGCAAGTCTACATCAGGCAGATGTCACTTTCTGGGACGATCACTTGTGTGTTGGTCTTGAAAGAAGCAGAACTGTGTATCTCTCTCCACTGCTGAATCTGAATACATTGCTGCTGGATCTTGTTGCGCTCAGCTTCTATGGATGAGGCAAACACTCAAAGACTATGGCATTCATCTGAAGCAAGTGCCACTCTACTGCGACAATGAAAGCGCCATCAAGATCGCCAACAACCCAGTTCAGCACTCGAAGACAAAGCACATTCAGATCCGTCATCACTTTCTCAGAGATCATGTGATGAAGGAAGACATCGATATCATTCACGTCAACACTGAAGAGCAACTGGCAGATATCTTCACAAAGCCCATGGATGTGAAAAGGTTTTGCAAGTTGCGGTGTGAGCTAAATATCTTGGAATCCTCAAATGTCCTGTGATCATGCACAATCCTAACACTTATGCATGTTGATGTCTTTGATGTGCAACACATGAAGTAACATATATCCTCAACTAATAAAGACTTACACTCTAAGTGTGAATACATTAATGCGGAATTTGACTTCGGAGCGCCATGATAATTGTGCGCCGTGTCTGGGTCTAATACTTCCTATACGGTGGGTAACGCCACCACCAAACTTTTGTTTGGAGTATTTTCTGTTGGCGTTACATTTGTAAAGTCTTCGCATCTGGTTTGTCTTCAATATTACAATGGTTTCATGTTTATCTTCACTATATTGATTTGATCTTATTCGGATATATTCATATGATTGTGTTCTGTCCTCTACAACATTCACTTATAGCTAAGTCTTCTCATTGAATCTTTTGAACTAAGTGAATGTAATCGGACCCTAACCTTTCTATGCTCCCGTCTCAAATCTATCCATCCAAATCATATGCATTCTATTAAAACTGTCGAATGTCTTCGCTGCGTCCTTGTTAGCAGAAGATACAGAGACAATCATTAAATCTGTTTTAAATGCTCAATCCTTTTTGCCTGAAACCCGGAGAAGCGGGAACGACCACCCGACAATCCAGGCGTACGTGGGAACGTGGAACAACCTCCGATGTGTTGCATGGTCGCCTTGTGTCTTTCAGATGTGAACCGCCAGGGGCACCTGCGTAATAACGCTGGCCGTCCCTGTCCTTATAAATACTCACCACACCCCAGTCATTATCTCTACTTCCACTTATCTTCCTCGCACAAACCCTAGCAGCACCGCTAGCTCTCGACGACATCGGCGACGAAGCGCTTAGCCACCGCGACCTCACCGACGCCGTCATCACGCCGGCCGTGGACATCGTCTTCTACGCCGTCGCCGTAGGTGTCCTCCGTCGCCAAGTTAGGGCACGGAAGATCGAACTGCTCGGCCTCATCTCCTACTCTGTGCAGCAGTTCCTCGAGTGGTAAATAAAAACTCTTTTACAGTCTTTTTGATCTGATAGATTCATCTGTTTCAACCACAAGTGGTTTCTGTTGCTACAAAGTTTGATCTATCCTGTCCTGCATCCCATAGCATGCCTAGTATGTTCACTTATGCTTCACAAAGTAGTTAGATTCCTCACTTGTACTTATTCGTGGATTCGTACAAATCTGGAACCAACTCTCTACATATGAGTGAATGTCTTCGCACTATGAGGTCAATGTCTTCTAAACTGATTTATCTTCAAAATCTTCTAAGAATGCATATGACCTCTTCCCCTTCCCTCGCATCTCTAATGCTGTCATAGGTACATGTCTGTGGGAGAATCCCTTGGTTCTCATAGTCTGCATTCATTTGCAGAGTTCTTACAGCATCACATAAATTCTCCTGAAGCCAATTCTTGTCTGACCAGTACACGGAAGACTTTGACAGTGTTGAAGCCTTTAAGTATAAACTTCATGGCAATAGAAAAATCAGTCAGGAAGGGCGGCAGACAGCGCTGTAAAAACATTGCTAAGGACCTGCCACCGGATCTCTATGAGTTATACAAGTTAGATCTAGAAGAGACCTATGGAGAATGCAAGAACCGAATCCAATGGATTCGAAGACATTGGGCAGAGGAATGGTTCAAGTACAGACCTGAACGGTGCCGTGAAGATAATCTCTTTAAGCGCAACTTTCAGTTTGCCAAAACTTCTGCCAAAGAGAACAAGAAGGCACTAGGGTTGGACTTCAACCCCGGTCCCTCTGCTCCTCGTGCCGATGGCACACGCGATGCTGAACCCAATCTTGTTGGGCCCTTCTACAACTTAGAAGGACTCATCACTCACATTCAGGTTCAAGGGGCAGTCGTGGATCACTCTGCAGATGACACTGATTCTGATGAAGCGCCTGCACCACCGAAGCCTATGAAGCAAAAGAAACCAAAGGCTTCAAAGCCCTCCTTTGCACCAAAGGTCTCACGGGCGAAGCCTCTGGCCACAACACCTCCTGAAACCAGTGTGCAGTTTGAAGATCTCTCTCGCATCTCCAAGTTGGACAAGTTGAAAAAGCCCATGCAACCAACTGGTCAAGCATTGACCCATGCTGCTGTTTTGAGAAACGAGAATGACGCCATTGATCTGTCTAGCGACGATGATCTTTGTGATGATGCTCTTGAGCAATTGATAAAGAGCAAGAAAGAGGCGGAAATCTTTAATGATCTTCCCCTCTTTGATGTGGAGATTCTGTACAAGTTTATTGATGAGTGGTTTGACAACCCAGATCTCAGTTTTGATGATCTTCAGCTCCCAATTGGCCTCAGCGTCTCCTTCCATGGAGCCATTGCTCCTGAGCTGGCTCTTGCACACAAGATTGTTGAGTTGAAGCACAAGATTGATTATGAAAAGGCTCAGTTCAAGAAGCACATGGCCAAGCTCAATGTTGAAGACATTCAAAACTTCAAGGTCATGATGCACGAGCTCAAGGAGGCGTTCCACAAGAAACGAGAAGAAGCAAAAGGTTCTCGTGAGTGCATGAAGAATCTTGCTGCCAAATGTGTTCAAGGCTAAAATGAAGCTGAAAAGCGCAAGGCCTTGGGGCGACCAGGCATCGACCCCAGAATGGCTGCCAAGAAGTAGAAGAAGCGAGCTATGGGAGTCCTGGATTAGGGGGTCTCCGGACAACCGGACTATCTCCATTGGCCGGACTGTTAGACTATGAAGATACAAGATTGAAGACTTCGTCTCGTGTCCGGATGGGACTCTACTTGGCGTGGAAGGCAAGCTAGGCAATACAGATATGGATATCTCCTCCCTTGTAACCGACCTTGTGTAACCCTAAACCTCTCCGGTGTCTATATAAACCGGAGGGTTTTAGTCCGTAGGAATACAACAACTACAACATACGATCATACCATAGGCTAGCTTCTAGGGTTTAGCCTCTCTGATATCGTGGTAGATCTACTCTTGTACTACCCATATCATCAATATTAATCAAGTAGGACGTAGGGTTTTACCTCCATCAAGAGGGCCCGAACCTGGGTAAAACATTGTGTCCCCTGCCTCCTATTACCATCCGGCCTAGACGCACAGTTCGGGACCCCTACCCGAGATTCGCCGGTTTTGACACCGACATTGGTGCTTTCATTGAGAGTTCCTATGTGTCGTCGCCGTTTGGCTTGATGGTCCTACTATCATCGATGGTGATGCAGTCCAGGGTGAGACTTTTCTCCCCGGATAGATCTTCGTATTCGGCGGCTTTGCACTGTGGGCCAATTCGCTTGGCCATTTGGAGTAGATTGAAAGTTACGCCCCTGGCCACCAGGTCAGGTTTGGAAGCTTAAACTACACGGCCGATATCCACAGAGACTTGATCTTCGATGGATTCGAGCCTCTGCCTTGTGCGTCACGCGGTCACGATGAGTACAATTTAGCTCTACCATCGGATAGTGTTCAAGAGATCGCACAGGCAGCCGCTCCAACCCTCAATTCGGAGCCAGGTGCGCCTTCCGCGGATGGGTGGATGGACCCCGCCACGGAGGCCTTACCCTCAGCGGTGATCGTGCCAAACATCGACCTTACCTTGCACGAGAGCCGTGCTGTTAAACTGCTGGATCCTTCTCCGGCCACGGACTCCGAACCACCTGCGCCCGTTCCTGTCGAATCCTGGAGTTTAACTCCGCGGATATTTTTTAGCACTCGCCCTTTGGCGACATACTGAACTCATTAAGGTCTCTCTCCTTGTCAGGAGGATCCTGGCCGAACTATGTCCAGCAGGACTGGGATGCGGACGACGAAGAAATTCGAGCCCCACCCACCACCCACTTAGTAGCCACTGTCGATGACTTAACCGACATGCTCGACTTCGACACCGGAGACATCGACGGCATGGACGACGATGCGGGAGGCGAAGAGGAACCACCACTCACAGGGCACTGGAAAGCCACCTCATCATATGATATATACATGGTGGATACACCCAAACAAGGCAATGGCGATGAGACAATGGAGGATGACCCCTTCAAGAAGCAACCCAAGCGTCGATGTCTTCGGCGCCGCTGTAAGTCCTTCTAAAGAAAAAGTGGTGATACCGGCACATGAGATAATAATACTCCGGATAGTGCCGAAGATAACAAGAATCCCCTCCAGCAAGATTTAGAGCAGGAGGATGGAGGAGCCAGCCCTCCTGAGAGAGCGGCAGATGGAGAAGAGGAGGATGATAATTACATGCCCCCCTCCGAAGACGAGGCAAGCCTCGGCGATGACGAATTTGCTGTGCCAGAGGATCCCGTCGAACAAGAGCGCTTCAAACACCGGCTTATAGCCACGACAAATAGCCTTAAGAAAAAGCAGCAGCAGCTTCAAGCTGATCAAGATCTGCTAGCTGACAGATGGACCGAAGTCCTCGCGGCCGAGGAATATAAACTTGAGCACCCCTCCAAGATTTACCCAAAATGCAGGTTGCTACCCCGACTAGAGGAAGAAGCGTACGACGCGGCTGATCGGCCACCTTGTGGCCGCGATAGAGAGGCATTCCACCCAAAAACTTAACTTGCACCCCGACGCCATTCAAATAAAAAGGCATGGGGAGATACGCCAGACCTGCAAGACATATTGGAGGACAAAGCAAAGCGTGCAAGAGCGATCTACGGATCACGAGGGCGCGCCACTCTGCGAGACGGTAAACGTCACGCTGGATACAGTAAAAGAAAATCCGGCCGGGCCGAACACATCGAGCTGTGTCGCGATATAGCCCAATATAGAGGCACCGCCCACCCCTTATGCTTCATAGACGAAGTAATGGATCATCAAATCCCAGAAGGTTTCATACCTGTAAATATTGAATCATACGACGGCACAACAGATCTCGCAGTATGGATAGAGGATTTCCTCCTCCACATCCACATGGCACGCGGTGACGACTTACACGCCATCAAATACCTCCCACTAAAGCTCAAGGGACCAGCGCGACATTGGCTTAACAGCTTGCCAGCTGAGTCCATCAGCTGTTGGGAAGATCTGGAAGCCGCATTCCTCGACAATTTTCAGGGCACTTATGTGCGGCCACCAGATGCCGATGACTTGAGCCACATAATTCAGCAGCCAGAAGAATCGGCCAGGTAATTCTGGACTCGGTTCCTAACAAAGAAAAACCCGCTTTTGTGCGGGAGAAGACAACTAGCTGGCTCGTAGTAATAACATATCATAGAACCATGGTACTTCGGATACCAAGGACGGCAATAGCAAGTCACGTCGCAGCAAACATAAGCGCCGCATTAACAGCGATAATAACGAGGATACGACAGTCAATGCCGGATTCAAAGGCTCTAAACCCAGTCAGCGGAAAAAGCCATTCAAACAAAGTATGCCAGGACCGTCCAACTTGGACCGTATACTCGATCGCTCGTGTCAAATACACGGCACCCCAGAAAAGCCAGCCAATCACACCAACAGGGATTGTTAGGTGTTCAAGCAGGCCGGCAAGTTAATTGCTGAAAACAAGGACAAGGGGCCACATAGCAATGACGAGGAGGAGCCCTAGCGGCCACACACCGGAGGACAGAAGAGGTTTCCCCCACAAGTGCAGACGGTGAACATGATATACACAACCCACATCCCCAAGAGGGAGCGGAAGTGTGCGCTCAGGGACGTATATGCGTTGGAGCCAGTCGCCCCAAAGTTCAACCCGTGGGTCTCTCTGATCACTCTCGACCGCAGGGACCATCCCACTAGTATCCGTCATGGCGGATTCGCCGCATTGGTTCTAGACCCAATCATTGACGGATTTCACCTCACTCGAGTCCTTATGGATGGCAGTAGCAGCCTAAACCTGCTTTATCAGGACACAGTGCGCAAAATGGGTATAGACCCCTCAAGGATCAAACCCACAAAAACGACCTTCAAGGGCGTCATTCCAGGTGAAGGAGTCCTGGATTAGGGGGTGTCCAAATGGCCGGACTATACCTTCAGACGGACTCCTGGACTATGAAAATACAAGATTGAAGACTTCATCCCGTGTCCGGAAGGGACTTTCCTTGGCGTGGAAGGCAAGCTTGGCGATACGGATATGTAGATCTCCTACCATTGTAACCGACTTTGTGTAACCCTAACCCTCTCCAATGTCTATATAAACCGGAGGGTTTTAGTCCGTAGGATAACATACAGAACAACAATCATACCATAGGCTAGCTTCTAGGGTTTAGCCTCTCCGGTCTCGTGGTAGATCTACTCTAGTACTACCCATATCATCAATATTAATCAAGCAGGACGTAGGGTTTTACCTCCATCAAGAGGGCCCGAACCTTGGTAAAACTTCGTGTCCCCTGCCTCCTGTTACCATTCGGCCTAGATGCACAGTTCGGGACCCCCTACCCGAGATCCGCCGGTTTTGACACCGACATTGGTGCTTTCATTAAGAGTTCCTCTGTGTCATCACCATCAGGAAGGATGCCTCACCCCGTCTTTAAAGATGGTACCGTTGCTAAGGGAGCTTTGGATGTCGGCCAAACCCTCCGGCTAGGTGGTTTTCTTATGACCGCCTGTTCGGCTTCTGCGCCGACGATGACCTCTCGAGCCATCGAAAACAATCTTCATGTCAACTCGGAGCTCGCCGAGAAGTTAGATCCAATGGAGCTCTCCTCCATAAACGAGCTCTTGGATCGCATCGCCGCCCTGGAAGTCGCTACGGATTACGACCAGATTGGGCCTATACCCGATCTGAGAGAGATAGACTCTCCCCAAGTCACCCATCACGTTGCCGTGGTAGAGGGACAGTGCGGCGACCCTTCATCTATCTTAAGGACTAGCTACGTCCGGATTCCCGATCCCTCCAAGCCGGATACCCGCGGAGGGGAGGATATCACTCAAGACCTGAACTTAGAGTCAGGCGACGGGCTGGATTCATTGGACAACATCCAGGAATCCAAATTTTCGAGTTCGGAAATTCCTCGGCCTCTGAGCCTCAGATGGGGTGAGGCTCCGGATTTAATTCCACCCACCCACCCGAACATAAGCGATCTATCCCAAATCAGGCAAGAGCCCGATGAAACAGTACATCATTACTAGGCCAGATTCCTCCTGGTTAAGAACAGGATAAAGGACTGCCTCAAGGAAGACGCAATCTCAATATTTTGCAATAATTGCACGGACAAGGGAATCCTCAACGTCATAAGTCGCCGTGATATTGCACGCTTCGCTGACTTGGCATCCATTGTACGAAAGTACTGTGCGATGGAAAGCGCCTGGAAAACCGAAATAAAATTTTGGGACAATCCGTCCCTAAATACAAACCCAGTCCGAAATAAAAGGGTGCATCATCGCCTGACACCCGGGTCAAACACCAAAAAGCAAAAACCCTCTACAGGGCATGGAACCATACTGGAAGGATGGCTTAATGGACCCTGCAAAATTCATAGTACAGAGGACGTCATACCAACTCACAGCCTTAGAGCATGTTGGATACTCCGGCAGGTGGCCAAAATTGGTGAAAATCTCCTAATTCTGGAGGCCACAGAAAGCCACCCCAAAGACACCAATACGGTATTAACAGTCTTCGAGACTTTCACATCAAATAATATGCGAAAAAGGACACTCCGTAGCCTTGCCGAAGTTTACCAAGTAGAAACAATAAACCCATGGAGAGACACGGCTATTACCTTTAACGCCAGTGATGAACCTAAATTCCGAACAGCCCGAGCACCAGCCGCATTGGTCCTCAGTCCAATAGTGGATGGCTTTCGTCTTACAAAGGTACTCATGGACGGCGGCAGCGGATTGAACCTCATTTATGAGGAAACCCTTCAAAAAATGGAAATAGACTGGAAGCGCATTGAGAGAAGCAGCACAACCTTTAGAGGAATAATCCCCAGTAGGGAAGCACGCTGTATAGGAAAAATCACACTAGATGTGGTGTTCGGCACGCCGGATAATTACAGGTCCGAAGAGGTCACGTTCCACGTGGCTCCGTTCAGCAGCAGTTATCACGCTCTGCTAGGGTAGGAAGCGTTTACAATCTTCCAAGCAATACCCCATTACGGGTACATGAAGCTCAAGATGCCCAGGCCTAATGGGATCATCACTCTCGCTAGTGACCCGGACATAGCATTCCGCGCTAAAAACAAGACATCCGCACTGTCCCTTGAGGCACTATCCGAAGCCCTAGCGACTGAGGAACTGACTGCGCTGCGCTCTATGGTGAATAGGGACGATGTGGTACTCGACAAAAGAGCCAAGTCCACCTCCTTTAAACCGGCAGACGAAATAGTCAAATTCCAAGTCCATCCAACGGACCCCAATGAAATAGCTTCCATCAGGGCACAGTTAAACCCTGATGTAGATGCCGCACTGCGAGAGTTCCTACGAGAGAACTGGGCATTTTCTCCTGGCACCCTTCAGACATGCCAGGAATCCCACGCAGGCTGGCCGAGCACAGCTTAAATATCCAAACAGGATTCAAACCTGTCAAACAGGCTCGTCAGTGTTTTTCCGAGCCTAAGAGACATGCCATGGGAGAGGAGCTAGCAAAGCTATTGGAGGCCGGATTCATCAGAGATATAAAACATCCGGACTGGCTAGCAAACCTGGTGATGGTACCAAAGAAGGACAAATCCCCCCAACATCTTCTTGGAAAGGATGTTCAAGCCATCCGCAGTATGGGAAGGGGAGCTGAAGAATAATAGCCCGGACCCAACCGCACTTCCTGAAACTGAACATTCTGACACAATCGGAGGCTCTGCCAATGAAATAACACCCTCAACCCATGTAATAATGGCCGCCATCGCCCCGTGGACAGAACCATTCCTCGCCTACCTTACTAGGCAGGAACTCCCCGAGGACCAAAATGAGGCACGCTGCATAGTGCAACAATCCAAAGCCTACAAAGTCCATGAAGGAGAGCTTTATAAGAAAAGCACTACCGGAGTCCTTCAAAGGTGCATCTCCGAAGAGGAAGGGTGGAACCTCCTGGCTGAAATTCATGCTGGACTCGGTGGTCATCACGCTGGAGCTCGGTCCCTTGTAAGCAAGCCCTTTCATACAGGCTTTTATTGGTCGACAGCCCGGGCAGACGCCCAGGACTTAGTCCAAAAATGCACCGGTTGCCAGCTCTTTGCAAACCAAAGCCATATGCCACCCACTGCCCTCCAAACTATCCCCATCACTTGGCCCTTCGCGGTCTGGGGGCTTGACATGGTTGGACCCCTTAAAGGCGGAACCTACAAGCAAAAATACTTACTGGTCATGGTGGATAAGTTCACCAAATGGATAGAAGCCAAGCCTGTTAAGACGACCGAATTCGGACCGGTGATAGACTTTATATCCGGGGTTGTACACCGTTACGGCGTCCCCCATAGCATCATCACTGATAACGGCACGAACTTTACTGCCGACGAGGTAAAACTCTGGTGCAAAAACATGGGCATTAAGCTCGATTATGCTTCCGTCTATCACCCACAAACTAACAGCCAGGTCGAACGTGCAAATGGTCTTATCATGAGCGGCATCAAACCCAGATTAGTGCGGTCCCTCAAGGAATCTAACACGCACTGGGTAGAGGAGCTCGACTCCGTACTCTGGGGGCTACGGACCAGCCGAATCGCACCACCGGATACACACCATTCTTTATGGTGTACGGCGCAGAGGCAGTTTTGCCTTGTGACATAATTCATGACTCACCTTGAGTGCGCATGTACGAAGAAAGAGAAGCCGAGCTCGACCGGCAAGACAGTTTGGACGCATTAGAGGAGGAGCGTGACCTGGCAAAAGCCCGTTCCGCATTCTATCAACAGCAGGCTCGAAGATACCAATGCAGAGAAGTACGTGCCAAAAATTACAACGTTGGCGAATTAGTTCTATGCCTGCCGGGCAAGAAAAAGGACAAACTCAAGCCCAAGTGGGAAGGTCCCTTCATAATCGACCAAGTCATGACTGGTGGAGCGTACCGCCTGCGAGATGCATCGGATAACCGACTCGAGCCGAACCCATGGAACGCAGCCCGTCTCCGAAGATTCTATGCCTAGCACTGGACTCTGTGTTCGTCTCCTTCCTCTGTCCATTTTTTATATACTGTCTGCCTTACATTTCTCTCCTTCTCCCTTTCCTTTCTCTTATAGCCTTTAAAGGCTCATCAAATGACGTGCTATTCGCACTCATTAAACCTGGGGGCTTCTTTTAACAGAAGCTTATTTATACGGGCTTCATGCCCAACACATGTGTTACACTTCCGCATGTACCTTTTATTTCACCATTATATGCATCGATATGACTTAAGTTTTGGCCAAGCTGGGTTGCCTGGCTCCTGTGCTTACCCCTACGTTCCCGATTGTTCGGCTAGGCGGTAAAGGGAGCACCTCTGCGATTGTTACTGCCGGATCAGCTGGATGTGTACCTCAGACTGGGTGAAGCCGAAAGCTAGCGTTCTTAAGGGAATATCCGGTCGGTGACCTAAAAGATGATCTTCTCATTTATCTACTTATTTATGCGCCCCCAGATGCTTTTTTCCCCGCGTCTTTTTCACGGAATGGGCATGCACTTTAGGGCATGCCTCCCAGGGAAAGGAACCCCTAACGGAACTATTCTCCCTGGAAGATGTTTCTTACTAACCATGTAATATAACATAACTAGTCGGGCACTTGTCTGTTCACGCACTAATGACCCCTACGCCTGGTCTCCATGCATTCCCCGATTCTTATATAACTGCACGGGAATTCAGACACACTCCAGACCGTCAGGTCCCGAGGCTGAAGCGAAAAGGTCGGCCATGACAAACGATCTACAGTCCGGCTAGAAGGCATTATAAATGTCAATTACATTACATAGTCATTTTGACTGATTGTATTTCTCTTCAATACCATCTAACAGGCTTTCTAATTTACAGTTCTGCTGGGAATACTTTGCGGCCAATTCTACTTGGCCGTACACTAAGCTTACAGGGATCTCCTTCCCATCGGGCCCCACAGGACCAACCTCGGCCATGTGGTTGGGGTCAGCCTTTGTGTACCGCGTCTTCACCATGGCCCAGGCCTCCCTAGCGCCTTGACGGCATGCCGATATCTTCCACAATCGGAAGCGCTGCCGTTCTTCCCTTAGCTTCTTCGGAAGCTCTCCAAGACCTTCGGGCATGGAGATGGATGGCCACAGGGCCTGGGAAACGCCTTGCATCGCCTGCCGAACTCGATCGAGCAGTTGCGAGAGCTCGGGAAGAAGGTCACCCGTAGAACCGGGCATCTCCTCTGCAGGACGACCTGTTAGCACACCTACAGACATTGCTCTGTTAGTCGACTTCCCCGCCGAACTTTCTTTCAAAGGTTCGTTCAAGCACTTACTAAATATGCCGCGCCGAAGCCGCTGATTCTCCTTAACGGAGTCTGACAGCTGGGCACGAACATCTTTCAGCTCGACGCCCAGCTTGGTGTTGGCATCTTGGAGATCGTTCTTCTCCCGCCTCACCTTTGTCAGCACCTTCTCACCAGCCTGTACTTGGTGTAGGAGGTGTTGCCTTTCCGGATTCAATCCAGCGCCATCTGCAATTTCATTTATCAGATTCGCACCCATGCCGTGCTTCACAAAATACTTATCTTTCGAAGTGTATATTACCAGAGGGGTTCTCCTTGGGCTCCCCTGCCACGGCTAGTGTGGCCTCATGTTGGGCTTTGCACTCTTCCAGTTCCTTGGACAGTAGGGAATTCTTTTCTGTAAGAACCTGCATAACAAATGATCCTTAAATCAGTTATTCTAACTGTTTCAAGTCTCGGGGGCTACTGGTATATATATATAATTACCAAAATTTTCTTACCCGTATGTCTTTTACATATTGTTCCGTGGCTCTAGCTAGACCATTTTGAGCGGCACGGAGGTACGCATCTCCCGAATTAAAGGCATCTAATGCCTCTTGGGAGAAACAAGCGTCGCAAAGAATTGTCCGGCGACGCCTATGGTTCATGGCACTCTCCACCTCAGAGTTGGTGGCAGACAACCTGTCCACATCCTCCATCAGAGGAGCGTCCGTTGCGCGCCTTGTGTTCGCCTCCGCCTCCGGACCAAGCTTTGGAGCGTGGCTGGTGGAGGCGCGGTTGGCAGCCTCTCCGGGTATAGTCCGACGAGGTCTCTTTGTCCTGAAGAGAGCACGAGTGTTAATATGCCTCGCAGGTGTAACACCTAGGATAAGGGGGCGCGCCATACCTTTGCGTTGACGCCTCGGTCCGGACTACACCTCTTTTCTGCCTACGGGGCCCTACGGCCCCTCGTTGGCTTGCCGCCGCAGGTTCGGCCTCCCGTCTCAAAAACCTCCCCTGCAAAGCTCGGTTGTAATCAGGAAACTGAAAACACGAGAGGGCGGACACCTATTCGGGGTACTGGGACTTCGATCTCAGTTACCTGGGAGGCTGGGATTAGCCCCGGGTAATCGGTCGTAATGGCCACCAAGGCGTTGTCCTTGCTCAATTGATGGAACACTCCATCAATCTGCTCCACAGATATGTCCGGATCCTCTTGAGAGGCCGGGTCGAGGGACCTTCCTGGGTCCTCGGGTTGTGGAGGAGGGCTGTTTATTTCCTTAACAGCCCGGCACAGTTCCTGCGTTGAAGTCGTTAGATTGAATATTTAACAATGGGAATACAAAACGGATGGGCAAGTAAATGCGGCCGCTTACCCAGCTTGGGGGATTGTGCATAGAGAATCCACCCTGTGGGTTGACATGGAGAAATTCCTCCTCTTCTCCCTTATACAAGGTGGACAAGATCTTTAGTAGAGCGGCAGCTGAATCCAGCCCCTTACGGCCGTAGCAGGTGGCGTCGTCCTCCCCATTGAAGCCCCACATGGGGTGGCTTCTATACTGAAGCGGCTGCACCCCCCGCATAATGCATTCGGCCATAACCCCGATCATGGTAAGTCCGGAATGGGCTAACAATCTTATTCGGCCCATTAGGTAAATGATGTCCCTGACACTTTCCCTCTGAGGGCTCCATGGACGCCAGCTTAAGCGCTTCTTTAAGGGAGCACTGTCAAACTCAGGGAGGCCGATCCGAACAGGATCCGGCAGCGGGACGTCCTCTATATAAAACCATTCCGAAGGCCAGTCTTTGGACGCCTTCTTTGGGGTTCCGGATAGATATCCGGTCCTGGCGATGCACCACACTTCGGCTCCACCCACTTGATACATTGACCCCTCCTTAGAGCGGGGCACGAGGCAGAATAACCTTTTCCATAGCCTGAAATGAGCCTCAACACCCAAAAACAGCTCGCAGAGGGCTACGAAGCCCGCGATATGCAATACGGAGGCTGGCGTGAGATTGTGTAGCTGGAGGCCGTAGAACTCCAGCAACCCCCAGAGAAATGGATGGATTCGAAATCCGAGCCCTCTTATTAAATAAGGGACAAGGCATACCCGCTCTCCTTTGGAGGGATTAGGGGCACTCTCCGCTTGCTTTCCGCCGTTATAGATGGCAAGACCGGCTCAAACCGGGATCATATAGGCCGGGGAGAAATCCCTTGGTCTGGAGCGTCACTAGCTCGCTATGCGGGACGGAGCATCTCTCCCAATATCCAGGATGAGGGCTGGAAGGGCAAAAGGAGGAGTTGCGATGGCTGGCCATGGTGGAATGGACCTTTGTCGGATGCGCTCTGATGAACACATGTGAAGGGGGGAAGATGTGGTTTGGATCTAAATCCTCGCCCCCTTAAATGGGCAGCTCATTTACGCGGCTAGGTGTGTGAATGAAAAAACACTCAGACTTTTCATATTTGTTTGACACCTGGGAGACGGCCATTATTGGGCGTAGAAGCCAAGGAGCGCAACATTTACAAGAAACCGGACTTTATTCAATAGGTACACGGAATTTGGAGGAGAACCCGCCTTGCAATGCCGAAGACAATCTGCGTGCCGGACTCATCGTCATTGAAGCCTGGTTCGGCTCCCCTAGTTGGGGCGGCCTTCCTTTAATTGTCTCCCCCGCTTGGGGGGGGAGCATCTTCTTCTTCCTCCTCGTCTTCGGGGGAAGAGTGTACCGCAGAGTTATCGGACGATGAGTCCGATAACACCTGGCGCCGGGAACTCTTTCAGGTTCCCTTGGCCTTCTTGGTCTTCTCCAGCACCTTGTAAGGAGCTGGAGTCAGCATCTCCGTCAGGAGAGCGCCCGCAGTGTCTTCGAGCAAAGGGGCCGAACAGTTAATCTGCCCCGACGTCTCCACCCAGTTCTGTCAAAGGCATGCAGATTAGACCCCGCACATAATTAAGCTAGGGGAAATAAATGTCCTATGGGACGTATTGAACTCACCGAACGCGCTAGGCGCTTAGCGCTTAGTCCACGGTCCTCGGCGATAGAAGGAGGGACCTCGGCGCCCTTGAACAGCACCTTCTAGACGTCCTTGTGCGTCGTATCAAAGAGCTCGCTCAGAGTCTGGTGCCGGGCCGGGTCGAACTCCCACAAGTTAAAATCCCGTTGTTGACACGGGAGGATCTGGCGGATGAGCATAACCTGGACTATGTTGACAAGCTTGAGCTTCTTGCTCGCCATACTCCGGATACATTTCTGGAGTCCAACCAGCTCCACCGATGAACCCCACGACAAGCCCTTCTCTTTCCAGGAAGCGAGCCGTGTAGGGAATCCGGATCGAAACTCGGGGGCTGCCGCCCATTTGGCGTCGTGCAGCTCAGTGATGTAGAACCACGCCGATTGCCATCCCTTTATTGTCTCCACGAAGGAGCCTTCAAGCCATATAATGTTGGGCATCTTGCCCACCATGGCTCCACCGCATTATCCTTGTTGGCCTCGTACCACCTTCGGCTTGATATTGAAGGTCTTTAACCACATGCCGAAGTGGGGACGGATGCGGAGGAAAGCCTCACACACGACGATGAACGCCGAAATGTTGAGGACGAAGTTCGGGGCCAGATCATGAAAGTCCAGCCCGTAGTAGAACATGAGACTGCAGATGAATGGATGGAGGGGAAAACCCAGTCCGCGGAGGAAGTGGTGGAGGAAAACTACCCTCTCGTGAGGTTCTGGGGTAGGGACAATCTGCCCCGCAGCTGGCAGCCGATGTGCGATATACGCGGCTAAGTATCCGGCTCCGCACAGCTTCTTGATGTCTCCCTCTGTGACGGAGGAGACCATCCACCTGCCTCCCGCTCCGGCATGGTGGGGAAAGGTTGAGGTGGGAAGTGCGTACTTGGGCGCTAGAGCTCGAGTGTGCGAAAACGGATGAGCAAAGGAGGAAGAAGGTGTGGATGAAAAGGTAAATCCTTATCCCTTTATATGGGCGGACGAAACTAAGCGTCCCCACTAGCCTGGTAAAACTCGCTTATCCCCCAAGCACCGTAATCGATGGCGCGGTTGGGTTACCCACGCCCGTATTGATGAGAATCCCGTAATAAGGGGACACAATCTCTGCTTTGACAAGACGTGTCAAAAAACTGCCTCGCGTTATGTGCAGGGCTAGTTAAAGGAAATGGTTCGAATAATCACCGGGCCATGGCATAATGTCGTGTTGCTAAACAAGTCAGCAAATTAGATTTGTGAAAATATTATTCTCTCTATGGTGATATGTGGAACTTATTTTACAGGGTCGGACACTATCCTTTTATTCAAATCCTTCTGTGATGTATTCGGAGAAGGAACCCGCCTTGCAATGCCGAAGACAATACTGCGCGCCGGACTCTTCGTCATTGAAGCCTGGTTCAGGGGCTACTGTGGGAGTCCTGGATTAGGGGGTCTCCGGACAGCCGGACTATCTCCATTGGCTGAACTGTTAGACTATGAAGATACACGATTGAAGACTTCGTCTCGTGTCCGGATGGGACTCTACCTGGCGTGGAAGGCAAGCTAGGCAGTACAGATATGGATATCTCCTCCTTTGTAACCGACCTTGTGTAACCCTAACCCTCTTCGGTTTCTATATAAACCGGAGGGTTTTAGTCCATAGGACGACAACAACTACAACATACAATCATACCATAGGCTAGCTTCTAGGGTTTAGCCTCTCTGATCTCGTGGTAGATCTACTCTTGTACTACCCATATCATCAATATTAATCACGCAGGACGTAGGGTTTTACCTCCATCAAGAGGGCCCGAACCTGGGTAAAACATTGTGTCCCCTGCCTCCTATTACCATCTGGCCTAGACGCACAGTTCGGGACCCCCTACCTGAGATCCGCCGGTTTTGACACCGACACCAGCTCTGGCCCAACCAGAAGCATCAAGGTAGGAAGAACCTCGCATTGTCTTCCCGGCCAGTATGACAGGCTCGAAGCCTAAGGTCCCCACTCTGGCTTCAGAACTCAAGAAAATGAGGGCTGCTGAAGCCGAAGCTCGCAAGCGCAAGACCAAGCACACCACTGACGACGCTCCGCCAACCATGAAAAGAAAGACAAAGAAGAGAGACCGGGCTACTTCCACATAACCCCTTGTCGTTGAACCAATTTCTGTTGCTCGTCCTGCGTCTGAACATCATGAGCGCCAGTTGATCGTTTATGAGCCTGCTTCCACAAAGGCTCTAGTTGTTGAAGACATTCCAGTTGCTGACCCCACCGCAGCTGAAGACATTGGTCAGCACGACAATGTTGAAGGTGATGAAGTCCTTCCTTAGATCGAACACAATGTGGTATCATCGCCTGTTCTCACAAACAGCGAACTCATCAGCATTGGTCGTCCATTAACGCCAATTGCTCAGGATGACTCATGGGGTGATCACCCTCAAGAATCCCCTCGTGATGAACAAACACCACTTACTCCCCCAACCCAGGTCACACCACTCCATTGATTGACAATGAATACCTTGAGGCCCAACCAACTCCATCTCCACAGGCGTCGCCAGCGTTTCGCAGGCTTCGCAAAGGACCAAGGCCACAAGTCACATTGTCAAGTGTTCCAGAAGGAGAAGAGCGCCAATCCGTTTCACGCAAAGTCTTTCCTAAAGCCTCTCCTACTGCAAACATCCCTGAATCTAAAGCCAAAACGGCTGAAGATATTCCGGCTGCATCAGCCGATGACCAAGAAGAAGAACCAAGAGATGAAGAAAGAGTTGCTATACCCCCGTCCAACCCTGAATTTGTTCTCAAGGAGAACGTGTCTGACCCTCCATCTCCTGAAGTGGAGGTTACCAATACTGAGGCAGCCACCAACAATGAAGCCAATGACGTTGTCATGGTTGAAGCTAATGTGGCGCCTGAAGCTAATGTGGTGCCAAATGTCACTGCACCTGATGCAAATCTGCAGCTTGCCTCTGCTCCTGTACCACCTCCCAGGCCACACACCATCGAGCAAGCATATGATCGTGCTCAGCTTGTTACCGTTCGTTGGCCAATTCTGGTTCCTCCGCCTGCTCCCAGACCTCAATTTTACTATCATGTGGAGCACATGCCTCAGGTCCATAAGCCAAAACCAAGGCTACCACAGTTCCCAGGTACTGCAATGTCACCAGGATCATTTAATCTGAATGGATTCAAGGCACACAACACATTCTTTCACTGTGACAAGAACCACTACACAAGGCCAAGAATCTCCTCGGATCGATTCTGGAGTTATCAGCAACGCAGCTACTATTCTTACATCTTATACAATCAGGGGCACATTTTCCCTCATATGCGTCTAGACTGCGAAGACATTGCTGGATTGCCTTGCCTTGAAGAAGCTCTTGACTGCTTCCGTGATGCGGGTCTGCTCAACTTTGTGACTGCCAAGGAACACTAGAATGAAGAACTTCTGCTTCGATTCTATGCTACCCTCCACATTCATGGATACAACAGGGATCCAAAGACTTGGATCCTTGAGTGGATGACGGGCGATGTCCATTTAGGGAGTCCTGGATTAGGGGGTGTTTGGATAGCCGGACTATACCTTCAGCCAGACTCCTGGACTATGAAGATACAAGATTGAAGACTTCGTCCCGTGTCCGGAAGGGACTTTCCTTGGCGTGGAAGGCAAGCTTGGCGATACGGATATTCAGATCTCCTACCATTGTAACCGACTTTGTGTAACCCTAACCCTCTCCGGTGTCTATATAAACCGGAGGGTTTTAGTTCGTAGGACAACATAGACAACAACAATCATACCATAGGCTACCTTCTAGGGTTTAGCCTCTCTGATCTCATGGTAGATCTACTCTTGTACTACCCATATCATCAATATTAATCAAGCAGGACGTAGGGTTTTACCTCCATCGAGAGGGCCCGAACCTGGGTAAAACTTCGTGTCCCTTGCCTCCTGTTAACATCCGGCCTAGACGCACAGTTCGGGACCCCCTACCCGAGATCCGCCGGTTTTGACACCGACATCCATCATGAAGCTAAAGCCCAAGACATGATTGAGCTTACAGCCCTGCCCACTCCTGGCGAATAATATAAACCAGGTTGTCAGCAACACCAGAATGCTTTGGAGAGCATTTTCCAGAAGCCACAGCCTAACATGAGCCAAATACTGAGCATGATGAAGCCTCTGCCACGCGACGCTGAACACCCGGCGGAATTCTTTGTCGAATACCTAGGGTATCTGCCCCACACCATTTACCATATCATCAGGAAAACTCTATGGCCTGTCAAAGGACATTCATCTGCAGCGAAGCTTGAAGGAGCAATGAAGACTATGGTTTTCTATATCTTCAATGGCATCAGCTTCAATGCCCAAGACTTCTTCATCAGGCAGTTGGCTGCATCTGGCTCCGACATCTTTGGTCTGAAGTTCTATGCTCCATGGGTAATGCACCTCATCAAGCTTCACTCTGCTTTCAACTATCAGCCATCTGCGCGCAATCATCTCATGTTCTTGAAGCTAGTTACCCAGAGCCTACAAAGGAGCCAGTTTATCTTCACAATGTTGATCGTCGAAGCTTCACCCAGCCCATTGAAGGTGTTCAAGCCGTCTCTTGTGTTTATCCCTTGGCTGGCAACACATGTGCCCCTCGCACTCCAACTGAAGCCACTGCAAGCACCATTGCCCAAAGGCCTCAAAAGCGATCTCGTGTTCTCAATGACCGAGAGCTTCTCGTCGCTCTACATCAGAAACAAGATAAGCATCATGACTAGCTCAAGCATCAGATGCAAAGCCTCTTGGTGGACGTTAATCGCATTCGCAATCTTGCCACCAAGAATGCCTTTGTTACACATGAAACCTGTCAGAGGTCTTGGAAGAGCTTGACATTACTCACTGTTGAAGCTGATCTGCAAGACGATGGCTTCACAGAAAGATTCAAGTTTGACTCAACTCCTCCAAGGAATGCTCACTTGTGTCAGACTCCCTCACTTGAAGACTCTGACTATTCCTCCTCAGCTGCAATGGTGGATGCCAGAGTCATTGTTGATCAAGATGACGCTATTTCACCTCCTCCAACTTCAGCGCGTGTGGACACTGCACCAAGTTCTTCCGCACCACCGAACCTCAACGAAGACCCTGCTGCTTCACCTACTCCTCGTGGGAACGAGTAGAAGCTCTATGTCTTCAAACCTTTTTGGTCATTCTTGACAAAAGGGGGAGAAGCATATGAGTTGATAGTCTTCAAGCGGGTCCTTATGGGTGGTTGCTTTACTTTTGCTACATTTGCCAAGTGCTTACAACTCTCGCTTTTGAAACATTTGGTTCGTTTTGAGTTGTAACACTTAAACTTGATGGTTGTCTGCTACCTTTTTCGACACTATGTGATGCGATGATAAATTCCGCATGTGCGACGATAAATTCCGCACGAAGTCATTTTGCAGACGTCCATTTTTCATTATGCATGTCATTATCTTCGTTATATCCTTACATGCATGATGAATTGTCTTCATAAGTAGATGAGGAGCTCCGCAAGTACAACCTGCCATGTGCATTTGCATTGAAAAGCAAAATATTTATATGAACATCTTCAAGGGGAGCCTTCCTGCTACTTATGAAGACAATACCTAAATCCTTTACAATTTCACATACTTTTATCCCCATTAAAAACTTCAACCAGTTTTGCATCAATCACCAAAAGGGGGAGATTGTAAGTGCATCTAGTGCCACCCCTAGTTGGTTTTGGAGTATTGACGACAAACTTGGTTGAGGGACTAATGTGTTTGTGAGAATTGCAGGATAACACAAGTAGTAGTCCCTCAATGATTCGGTTTTCCTACCAGAGATGACCCCTAAAAATGTATGAAGACATTGAAGACAAAGGTGGTATGTGAATATATTCACATTGAAGACTATGACAAGAGAAGACATTGAGTGAAGACTATGGAGCGCGAAGACTTAGTTGTTTCGTTGTTTCCTTTTCTTCTTTGTTGAGTCATAGGAACCACCGTACTGTTAAGTGGGGTCCTAGTGAACAAAGTCAGAGTGACTGAAGTGATGCTTAACCAAAATCCTATGTCTTCGAGCGAAGAAAATGAGAGAAAATCTTATCCAGAGCTGGATGAGTCAGCTTTACTTGTAGCCCAAGTAAAGTTGTCGCGTGTGTTTGAAATCTAACCGTTGGAACACGTGTCAGTTCCCTAGTGACCCAGGGTCATTTCGGACAAATCAGGTCGGGTTGCCTAGTGGCTATAAATAGCCCACCCCCTACAGCATAAATTGGTTGGCTGCTCAGAGTTAGTGCATGACTTTTGTCGTTTGAGAGAAACCCACCTCGAAGCCTTTGAGAGAGAAATCCTTGTGAGGACAAAGCCCTAAACACCCAGAGCCAAAGAGTGTTAGGCATCACTGAAGTCTTCCTGTCTGTGTGATCTGAAGACTTGTTACACTTGAGGAATGTGAATCCTCCAGCCGGTTAGACGTCGCGTTCTGAGCATCCAAGAGTCATTGTGGATCGCCGGTGAAGAAAGTCTGTGAAGGTTTGGAAGTCACCCTTGAAGACTTACCAGAGTGATTGGGCGAGGACTGGGTGTCCTTAGCTCAAGGGGAATAAAGTGAAGACACGGTCTTCTGAGTTAAATCTCAGCCTCCCTAACCAGACATACAGTTGTCACATCAACTGGAACTGGTCCAACAAATCCTTGTATTCAACGAGCAACTGGTTCTATCCTTCCCATCTCTTTATTCACAGTTGGACCTTGTGAAGTCATTGCCTGTTTGCATTATCTATTTGTCTTCACTGTGTGACTGCTTGTTCTGATTGGCTTCATACTGTCTTCCATCCTGATCCATACTTCCTAGCTACTATTAGTCCTTGTGCTTTCACTTCATTGAATACTTGACTATGGCTTGCCTAGTGTAGTCTACCTTTCGCTGCATGTTAATAGGTTTATTTCTATCGATGGTCTTCGAAACTTCCATGTTTTGAAGACTTTCGTAAAAACCGCCTATTCACCCCCCTCTAGTCGATCACTAGAACTTTCACCATCAAGTTCGAGGGGCACTGGTGAGGAGTACTCCAAAGAGTCGGTCACGGCCTGCAGGGGCGAGCCGCCATCGACGGCGGCCCCATCATGATCAGCAAAACGCAAATCATGGTGCCAGAAAGACAAGTTGAGGGAGAGTCGCAACCGATGGGGAGCCCATCGAGGCCGGTGGAGGGCAAGTCGCTGCTGACGGAGGTCTCGTTGCAGCCGATGTAAGGCAAGGGCTAGCCGGCGATTGAGGCTCCATCGTGACCAATGACAGCATTGAAGACGAATCCATCTCACAAATAGTCAGGGTCTATGGCCCTAGTTGGTGAATAGGAGAGGGGGTTTTGTGCTAATGTGTGTTTAATTGGTAGTGGATCTGCACTTTTGAGCAAATGACGTTCCCTACAGATCCAACGAGGTGGGATCAAAGTTTCTAGATTTTCACTGAAATCAAGTTTTCACTTGATAATATATATATATATATATATATATATATTCGTGTTCTGTCCTCTACAGCATTCACTTATAGCTATGTCTTCATGCTTGAATCTTTTCTTGATCTAAGTGAATGTGATCGGACCCTAACCCCCTATGTGCTTCTATCTCAAAATCTATCTGTCCAAATCATATGCATTCTATTGAAACCTATCGATTGTCTTCTGTGAGTCCTTGTCAGCAGAAAACATAGAGACAGACATTTAAATATGTTTTTAATGCCATATCCTTTTTGCCTAAATACCGAAGAAGCCGGAACGACCACCCGACAATCTAGACGTGCGTGGGAACGTGGAAAAACTTTCAATAAGTTGCATGCAAGCCACATGTCCTTCAGATGTGAACCGCCAGGGGCACCTGCGTAATTACACTGTACTTCCCCCTTTCCATATAAATACACACACCGCGGTCAAATCTTTTCTTCCGCCTCTCCACCTCGCACAAACCCTAGCGCCTCTGCTAGCTCGCGTCGACGCCAGAGATGAAGTGCTTAGCTGCTGCGAATTCTTCGAAGTCGTCCTCATGCTGGCTGCGGACCTCGTCCTCTCCGTCGCTGCCGTAGGTGTCTTCCGCCGGCAAGTTAGGGTGCGGGAGATTGAACTGCCCAGCCTCTAACTCTGCCTCGTCTAGCAGTTAATCAGCGATAATTAAAACGTACTTTTTACTTCCTTTTTGATCCATCAAATCTACCACTTCAATCAAAAGTGGTTTCTTCACTTTCAAATCTGGATCTGTCTTCATTTGCATCTCATATCATGCCAAGTATATTCACTTATGCTTCACAACTAGTTAGATTCCTCATTTTTACTTATTCATGGATTCGTACAAATCTGGAACCAACTCTCATCAAATAGGTGAATGTCTTCATGCCGTGAGGTCAATGTCTTCAAACTGATTTATCTTCAAAATCTTCTAAGAATGCATATGACCTCTTCCCCTTCCCTCGCATCTCTAATGTTGTCACAGGTATATGTCTGTGGGAGAATCCCTTGGTTCTCATAGTCTGCATTCATTTACAGAGCTCTTACAGCGTCATATTCACTCACCTGAAGCCAGTTCCTGTCTGACCAGCAAAAGGAAGCCATTCACTGTCTTGAAGCCGTCCAGTCTAAATATAATGGAAACAGAGAAATTAGCTAGAAAGGGCGACATGTAGCACCGTGGAGATACAGCTAAGGATTTACCTCCAGATCTGTTTGAGCTGTACAAGTCAGATCCCGAGGAAAGCTACAACCAGCGCAAGACCCGAATCCAATGGATTCGAAGATATTGGGCAGAAAAATGGTTAAAGTATAGATTTGTGACTGCTGAATTTGTTGAAAAGAACGCCATCAAGCACCCATGGGGACATATTCTATATAGAAATCTACAGCCCAAGTCCAAGTCTGAAGCCATTGCTCAAGGCTTCTACCCATGCATGGTCCAAGGACCGAAGCCAGAGAATGCCGACCCATCATCCTTGTTATGGTGTCGTGAAGACAATCTGTTCAAGCGCAATTATCAGTTTGCAAAGGAGTCAGCCACCAAGAACAAGAAGGAGCTGGGCCTTAACTTCAACCCTGGTCCATCTGCTCCAAGGGTTGACGGCACACGTGATGCCAATCCTAATGTCATCGGTCCCTTCGGCAACTTTGCTGGTCTTCTCTCACATATCGCTACTCAGAGGGCTACGATGGATCAATCTGCTGATGATGCAGATTCTAAAGATGCGCCAGCACCACCGAAGCAGAAGACTAAGAAGACAAAAGCTTCGAAGCCCTCTGCCACACCAAAAGCTTTGACTATGGAGCCATTGGCCACTGCACCTCTTGAAGCCACCGTGTAGTCTGAAGACCTGTCTCGTGTCTCCAAGAAGGCCAAGAAGACCAAGAAAGCCAAGAAGCCCAAGAAGATTTCCAGCTGACTCCAGCTGCCGTTCTTAGGAATGAAGAAGACACCACTGATCTGTCAAGTGACGAAGATATTGGTGATGACGCACTTGACCAACTGATCAAGAGCAAGCAAGAGGCGGAGATCTTCAATTATTTGCCCCTCTTTGATGTTGACATCCTGAACAACTTCATCAACGAGGGGTTTGATGATCAGACCATCAATATTGATGATCTTTAGCTACCGGTGGACATCAGCATCACATTTCACGAAGCTGTTGCCAATGAGCTGGCCATGGCTTAGAAGATAGTCGAGCTCAAGAACAAAATTGATTGTGAGAAAGCTCACTTCAAGAAAAACATGGCCAAGCTCAGTGCGGCAGATGTCCAAATCTTCAAAGAGATGATGCATAATATCAACGAAGAGTTTCACAAGAAGAGGAAGAAGCTAAAGGTTCAAGAGAGTGCATGAAGTACTTTGCAGAGAAGTGCGTTCAAGCACATAATGAAGCCGAAAAGCGCAAAGCTCTTGGGCGTCCTGGCATCGACCCAAGAATGGCTGCCAAGCCAACAAAGAAGTCTGTTGTGGCCCGAACTGAAGCATCAAGGCAGGAAGAACCTCACACTGTCTTCCCTACCAGCATGACAGGCTCGAAGCCTAAGGTCCCCTCAGAAGCTTCAGAACTGAAGAAGACAAGGGCAGCTGAAGCTGATGCCAGGAAGTGCAAGCACAAGAACACCTCTGATGAGGCTCCTTCCAAGAAGAAATTGAAGACAAAGTCTTCAAAGAAAGAGCATGTTGTGGCCACTTAGCCCCTTGTGGTTGAGCCCATTTCTGTCGCACGTCCAATTTCCACCAACCAAGAGCGTCGTCTTGTGATCCACGAGCCTGCTTCCACAGAGGCTCCTGAAGATGAAGAAGTTCCAACTGTCGGCCCCATCACAGCTGAAGACATTGTTCATGATAACAATGTTGAAGATGATGAAGTCCTTCCTCAGATTGAGCACCAATCGGTATCATCGCCTGTTCTTACGAACAACAAACTCATCAGCATTGGTCGTCCCTTGACGCCAATTTCTCAGGATGACTCATGGGTCGATAGCCCTCAGCAACATACCCTTGTCTATGAAGAAACACCAAGAACTCCACCAACTCAAGTCACCACTCCGGTGCTTGACAATGACAACTACATGGTGCAGACCTCTCCATCACCACAGGTGTTGCCCGCATTCTGCAGGCTTCACAAAGGCCCCAGGCCATAGGTCACTATGTCGAGCATTCCAGAAGGGGAGGTGCACCAAAGCTCAGTAGCACGTCAAGTGTTTCCTGAAGCCACCCCTACTGTGAATGTCTCCGAGTCTGAAGCCAAAGCTGCTGAAGACATTCTGGCTGCATCAGCCGATGAAGATCAAAGAGAAAGAGAAGAAGAAAGAGTTGCCACACCCCCTACTACAGAACAAGTTATTCTCGAGGAGAATGTGATTGTGCCCGACCCTCCTGTTATACAGCAAAAGGAGGTTGAAAACACTGAGGCTACCACAAACAACAATGCCGAAGCCAATGACATTGTCATGGCTGAAGACAATGCGGAGCCTGAAGCAAATGTAAATGTTGAAGCCACGGTTCCACCTCCTAGGCCTCACACCATTGCACAGGCCTTTGATTGTGGACAGCTGGTCACAGTGAAATGGCCTATCGTAGTTCCTCCCACTATTCCAGGACCACAGTATGCTTACCATGTGGAGCAGATGCCTGGGGTTTAGAAGCCACAGCCAAGACTGCTAAGGCTTCCAGGTGCTGCAACTTCACCAGGATCGTTCAGCGTCAACAGCTTTAGAGCTCGCAACACCTTCTTCGACAGCGCCAAGAATCCATATCCGAAGCCAAAGATCTCTTCCGATCGATTTTGGAGCCTTCAGCAGCACAATTATTACTCATGCATTCTATACAACCAAGAGCGAATTTTTCCACACATGCGTCTTGATTGTGAAGCTATTGATGCGCTGCCCTGTCTGGAAGAATCCCTTGACTACTTTAGGGAGGTTGGTCTTCTGTCGTTCGTTATGGACAAGGAACATTGGAATGAAGAACTGCTGCTACAATTCTATGCCACACTTCATATTCGCGGCTACAATAGGGATTCGAAGACATGGATTCTTGAGTGGATGACAGGAGATGTGCATCATGAAGCCAAAGCTCAACACATCATTGAGCTTACTTCCCTGCCCACTCTAGGCGAGTTCTATGAGCCTGGTTGTCAGCATCATCACGATGAACTGCAGAGTATCTTCCAGAGGCCTGAACCCAATATGAGTCAGATGCTCAGTATGATGAAACCACTGCCTCAAGATGCTGAATATCCCAAGGAATTCTTCGTCAAAGACCTCGAGTACTTGACACGCACAGTCTATCATATTATGAGGCATACTCTATGGCTAATCAAGGGACACTCAGTTGAAGCCAAACTTGAAGGAGCCATGAATACTTTGGTGTTTTACATCATCAATGGCATCAGATTCAACACCCAGGATTTCTTCATCAGACAACTACTGCATCTGGGATTGATCTGTTTGGCCTGAAGTTCTATGCTCCATGGGTGATGCGCCTGATCAAGCTCCACTCTTCTGTTGACTATCAGCCCTCAACACGCAACCATCTTATCTTTCTGCCTGAGGTTGATCTGTCCGTCGAAGCCATCTACCTAGAGCCTGCCATGCAACCTCTATATCTTCACAATGTTGATCATCAAAGCTTCACACAACCAATAGAAGGAATTCATGTCCCCAATGCTGCAACTCCATCCTATCCTCTGGCTCGCAATATGCGTGTGCCCCATCATGCAAACACCAAAGCCACTGACAGTACTATTGCCCAAAGGCCTCAGAAGCGTTCTCGTGTACTCAATAACCGAGAGCTTCTTGTGGCCTTACATCAGAAGGAGGATAAGCATCATGAATGGCTCAAGCATCAGATGCAGAGTATCTTGGTGGATGTCAATCTCATTCGAAACTTGGCCACCAAGAACTCGTTTGTTGCCCATGAAGCCTGTCGGCGGTCCTGGAAGAGTCTCACACTACTCTATCCTGAAGCTGATCTTCGTGATGATGGCTTCACTGAGGGCTTCAAGTTTGATTCCAGGCCTCCACAAAATGCAAGCTGGCACTGCACTCCCTCAATTGAAGATTCTGAGCGTTCATCTTCGGCTGCAACTGTTGGTGCGAGAGTCGTCGATGAAGAAGACGATGCCACTTCACCAACCATGGCTTCTCTGCATCTCGACACTACATCAGTCCCGTCTGCACCACCGAACTCCAACGTCAACCCTGCTCATTCATCTACTCATGATGGGAACAAGTAGATGTTCTTTGTCTTCAGACCTTTTTGGTCATTACTGACAAAAGGGGGAGAAGCATCTGAGTTGATAGTCTTCAAGCGGGTCCTTATGGGTGGTTAATTTATTTTTTTGCTAAGTCTTTACAACTCTCATCTTTTGAAACATTTGGTTCTTTGAGTTGTAACACTTAAACTCGATGGTCATCTTCTACTTTATTCTGCTACCTTGTGATGCGATGATAAATTCCGCATGAAGCCAATCCGCAGACATCTATTTTTCATTATGCATGTCATTATCTTCGTTATCTCCTTATATGCATGATGAATTGTCTTCATAAGCTGAAGAGGATCTCCATAAAGTAAAACCTGCCATGTGCATTTGCATTCAAAAGCAAACTACTTATATGCACATCTTTAGGGGAGCCTTTTGCTATTTTTGAAGGCAATACCTCAATCCTTAAACTTTCACAAACTTTTATCCCCGTTGAAAACTTCAACCGGTTTGTCATCAATCAGCAAAAAGGGGGAGATTGTAAGTGCATCTAGTGCCACCCTTGGTTGGTTTTGGAGTATTGAAGACAAACTTGGTTGAGGGACTAATGTGTTTGTGAGATCGCGTAGTCCCATATTGATTCGGTTTACGTACTAGAGATGACCCCTAAAAATGTATGAAGACATTGAAGACAATGGTGGTATGTGAAGATATTCACAATGAAGATTATGACATGAGAAGACATCTCATGAAGACTATGGAGTACGAAGACATAGTTGTTTCTTAGTTTTCTTTTCTTCTTTGTTGAGTCATAGGAACCACCATACTGTTAAGTGGGGTCCAAGTGAACAAAGTCAGAGTGACTGATGTGATGCTCAACCAAATCCCATGTCTTCGAGTGAAGACAATGAGAGCAAATCTTATCTAGAGCTAGAGGAGTCAGCTTTACTTGTAGCCCAAGTCAAGATGCCGCATGTGTTTGAAATAAGACCATTGGACACGTGTCAGTTCCTTAGTGACCCAGGGTCATTTCGGAGAAATTGATAACCCACAAGTATAGGGGACCGCAATAGCTTTCGAGGGTAGAGTATTCAACCCAAATTTATTGATTTGACACAAGGGGAGCCAAAGAATATTCTCAAGTATTAGCAGCTGAGTTGTCAATTCAACCACACCTGGAAACTTAGTATCTGCAGCAAAGTGTTTAGTAGCAAAGTAATATGATAGTGATGGTAACGGTAACAAAAGAGTAATGAAAGCAAAGTAATAGTTCTGGTATTATGTAGTCATTGTAGCAATAGCAATGGGAAAGTAAATAAGCGTAAACCAGTATATGGAAAGCTCGTAGGCATCAGATCAGTGATGGATAATTATGCCGGATGTGGTTCATCATGTAACAGTCATAACATAGGGTGACACAGAACTAGCTCCAATTCATCAATGTAATGTAGGCATGTATTCCGAATATAGTCATACGTGCTTATGGAAAAGAACTTGCATGACATCTTTTGTCCTATCCTCCCGTGGCAGCGGGGTCCTAATGGAAACTAAGGGATATTAAGGCCTCCTTTTAATAGAGAACCAGAACAAAGCATTAGCACATAGTGAATACATGAACTCCTCAAACTACGGTCATCACCGGTAAGTATCCCGATTATTGTCACTTCGGGGTTAACGGATCATAACACATAATAGGTGACTATAGACTTGCAAGATAGGATCAAGAACTCTCATATATTGATGAAAACATAATAGGTTCAGATCTGAAATCATGGCACTCGGGCCCTAGTGACAAGCATTAAGCATAGCAAAGTCATAGCAACATCAATCTCAGAACATAGTGGATACTAGGGATCAAACCCTAACAAAACTAACTCGATTACATGGTAAATCTCATCCAACCCATCACCGTCCAGCAAGCCTACGATGGAATTACTCACGCACGGCGGTGAGCATCATGAAATTGGTGATGGAGGATGGTTGATGATGACGACGGCGACGAATCCCCCTCTCCGGAGCCCCGAACGGACTCCAGATCAGCCCTCCGAGAGGTTTTAGGGCTTGGCGGCGGCTCCGTATCGTAAAACGCGATGAAATCTTCTCTCCTATTTTTTTCTCCCCGAAAGCAGATATATAGAGTTGGAGTTGGAGTCGGGAGGTCTCCAGGGGGCCCACGAGGTAGGGGGGCGCCCTAGGGGGGGGCCCACCCTCGTGGACAGGGTGTGGGCCCCCTGGTCTTCATCTTTGGTGAGGATTTTTTATTATTTATTGTAAGATATTCCGTGGAGTTTCAGGTCATTCCGAGAACTTTTGTTTTCTGCACATAAAACAACATCATGGCAATTCTGCTGAAAACAGCGTCAGTCCGGGTTAGTTCCATTCAAATCATACAAGTTAGAGTCCAAAACAAGGGCAAAAGTGTTTGGAAAAGTAGATACGATGGAGACGTATCAACTCCCCCAAGCTTAAACCCTTGCTTGTCCTCAAGCAATTCAGTTGACAAACTGAAAGAAATAAAGAAAAACTTTTACAAACTCTGTTTGCTCTTGTTGTTATAAATATGTCAAGCTAGCATTCAAGTTTTCAGCAAAGATTATAACCAACCACATTTGCAATAATTCTCAGGTCTCATGATTATCCATATCAATAGCATAATCAACTAGCAAGCCATAATAATAAATCTCGGATGACAACACTTTCTCAAAACAATCATAATATGATATAACAAGATGGTATCTCGCTAGCCCTTTCTGAGACCGCAAAACATAAATGCAGAGCACCTTTAAAGATCAAGGACTGACTAGACATTGTAATTCATGGTAAAAGAGATCCAATCATAGTCACACCCAATATAAATTAACAGTGATGAATGCAAATGACAGCTGCGCTCTCCAGCTAGTGCTTTTAATAAGAGGGTGATGACTCAACATAAAAGTAAATAGATAGGCCCTTCGCAGAGGGAAGCAGGGATTTGTAGAGGTGCCAGAGCTCGGTTTTGAAATAGAGGTGAATAATATTTTGAGCGGTATACTTTCATTGTCAACATAACAACCAAGAGATGGCGATATCTTCCATGCTACACACATTATAGGCGGTTCCCAAACAGAATGGTAAAGTTTATACTCCCCCTCCACCAACAAACATCAATCCATGGCTTGCTCGAAACAACGAGTGCCTCCAACTACATACAGTCCCAGGGGGAGTTTTGTTTTGCAATTATTTTGATTTAGTTTGCATAAAGCATGGGACTGGGCATCCCGGTGACCAGCCATTTTCTCGTGAGTGAGGAGCGGAGTCCACTCCTCTTGAGAATAACCCGCCTAGCATGGAAGATACAGACAGCCCTAGTTGATACATGAGCTATTCGAGCATACAAAACAGGATGATTATTTGAAGGTTTAGAGTTTGGCACATACAAATTTACTTGGAACGGCAGGTAGATACCGCATATAGGAAGGTATAGTGGACTCATCTGGAATAACTTTGGGGTTTAAGGGATTGGATGCACAAGCAGTATTCCCGCTTAGTACAGGTGAAGGCTAGCAAAAGACTGGGAAGCGACCAACTAGAGAGCGACAACAGCCATGTACATGCATTAAAATTAATAAACATTGGATGCAAGCATGAGTAGGATATAATCCACCATGAACATAAATATCGTGAAGGCTATGTTGATTTGTTTCAACTACATGCGTGAACATGTGCCAAGTCAAGTCACTTAAATCATTCAAAGGAGGATACCACCCCATCATACCACATCATAACCATCTCAATAGCATGTTGGCACGCAAGGTAAACCATTATAACTCATAGCTAATCAAGCATGGCACAAGCAACTATGATCTCTAATTGTCATTGCAAACATGTTTATTCATAACAAGCTGAATCAAGAACGATGAACTCATCATATTTACAAAAACAAAAGAGGTCGAGTTCGTACCAGCTTTTCTCATCTCAGTCAGTCCATCATATATCATCATAATTGCCTTTCACTTGCACGACCGAACGATGTGAATAATAATAAGAGTGCACGTGCATTGGACTAAGCTGGAATCTGCGAGCATTCAATAAACATGAGAAGACAAAGCAATATGGGCTCTTGGTTAAATCAACAATAAAGCATATAAGAGCCACTTCAACAATTTAATCATGGTCTTCTCCTACTGACCCCAAAGAAAAGAAAAGAAATAAAACTATTTACACGGGAAAGCTCCCAACAAGCAAAAGAAGAATGGGAAATATTTTTGGGTTTTCTTCTTAATTATTACTACAGCAAGAAAAGTAAACTACTACTAATTTTTTTTGTTTTTCTTAAGGTTTATCAAACACACAAGAAGAAAGCATAAAGGGAAATAAACTAGCATGGATGATACAATGAAAAAGTATGAGCACCGACATCTAGCAATGAGTGTGTGAACATAAATGTAATGTCGGTGGGAAATACGTACTCCCCCAAGCTTAGGCTTTTGGCCTAAGTTGGTCTATGGCCACGTCTGGCCTGGCTGATATCCATAATAATAGTTGTTGGGGTCGTACTGTGATGAGGAAGAAGAAGGCTCCGATTTCCACTGTCTGGCAATCATCTCCGGATCCCACTGATAGATAGACTGTCGTGAAGGATCAAATTGTGGTTCCGGTTCTGGCTCCTCAGCTGGTGCAGGGTTCCGGTAGGCGTGAATAGCCGTCAATGGAACAAGATACGTGCCTACAGTCAAATCAAACAAAGAAGGAGCAGGCAAGGTAATAGTCTCAGGATGATGTTTATTAAAGAACAATTGATATTTAAGCTCTCCTGCCCTATTCTTAATAATAAAATCATGTGCCACCATACTTTTATAATCTAGATAAACATAAGGCATCACTTTTTCTTCCTTCTCAGCATGCCTAATAGGTATGTTAAAATGTGCAGCTAGGCGTGTAGCATAGATGCCTCCAAAGATGGGACCCTTTGTACGGTTCAGACTTATCCGTTTAGCAATAATACCGCCCATACTAAAAGTGTTATCACTGTATAAACCTTGGAGCAAAATAATAATATCAGGGATACTAAGGTTTCCATAGTTTTCGCGACTAATTAAGCAATGACTAGCAAATAATGCAAAGTAACGTAAGACAGGAAAATGTATGCTAGTGATTCGTGCATCGGAAACCTTCCTAGTTTCCCCTACAGTGATAGTATCAATAAATCCCTCCACATCATCATGATGTGGTTCTTCTGTCTTGCCCTCAAAAGGGACTAAACAAATCTGACAAGAATCATAAAGTGACATCTCCTTATGCTCATCATATAAATGAAACTCCACCGTAGGTGGTGAGTTCCTAGAATGAAAATGAAAGTTTTGCACAAAGGTATTTGTGAGTAAGAGATACTGATCGCATTGATCGTGGAGGAAAGCGGCGAGGCCTGCATTATGAGCCAATTCATGAAAATCTTCATAAATCCCGGCTGCTCTCAAGAAATCCTCGAAAGGCCATTCGCACGCCCGAACCTCCACGGTGCACGACAAATTATACTTAGGCTTCGGTGCCTTTTCCTTCAATAATCTCCTCATCATTTTCTGAAAAATTCTGAAATTTTTAGTAACTTCAAAATAAAAGTAAACCAAACTCAATAATATTGATAGCAACTACTCCTACAAGTGCCTAGGGCCTATATCATGCATCAAAACTACTTTTGACCATATAAATTTGACATGCAAGCTCAAGAACAAGGTCACCTAAGCAACAAAAATTTGCAATGAATAAAGCACTAGAACAAAAACTAATTGGACCAATGGAGGAGTCACATACCAAGGAATAATCTCCCCAAGCAGTTTTGTGAGAGGTGCTTTGAGCAAGGAGATCGAAAATGGCAGCAAAGAGGGCTGGAACTCGTGCTTGAGTTGGTTTTTCGTGTTTGTGGGAGAAAGAAGAAGAAGATGGGTGCAGGAATAAGTGGAGGAGGGCCACCGTGGGCCCACGACGTAGGGGGCGCGCCCTAGGGGGGTGGGCGCACCCTCCATCCTCGTGGCCAGGTGGCAGCTCCCCCCGCGGTAAATTTTGCACCATAAATCCTCAAATATTCCCAAAAAAATCAAATTAAATTGGCATGTCATTCTGAGGACTTTTATTTCGGGACATTTTTATATTGCACGGATAAATCAGGAAACAGACATAAAAATACTATTTTTACTTTATTTCAACTAAATAACAGAAAGTATAAAGAGGGTACAGAAGGTTGTGCTTCTAGTTTCATCCATCTCATGCTCATCAAAAGGAATCCACTAACAAGGTTGATCATGTCTTGTTAACAAACTCATTCCAACTAACATGAAACCGGAGAAATTTCGAATGACACTAGGTTACCTCAACGGGGATATGCACATCCCCAATAATAAGTATATCATATTTCTTCTTGACAGTAGGAAGAGGAAATTCAAAACCTCCAAATATAATCGATGGAATTTTTCCGATAGAATTGATACCATGAATTTGAGGTTGTTTCCTCGGAAAGTGTACCGTATGCTCATTACCATTAACATGAAAAGTGACATTGCCTTTGTTGCAATCAATAACAGCCCCTGCAGTATTAAGAAAAGGTCTTCCAAGAATAATAGACATACAATCGTCCTCGGGAATATCAAGAATAACAAAGTCCGTTAAAATAGTAACGTTTGCAACCACAACAGGCACATCCTCACAAATACCGACAGGTACAGCAGATGATTTATCAGCCATTTGCAAAGATATTTCAGTAGGTGTCAACTTATTCAAGTCAAGTCTATGATATAAAGAGAGAGGCATAACACTAACACTGGCTCCAAGATCACATAAAGCAGTTTTAACATAGTTTCTTTTAATGGAGCATGGTATAGTAGGTACTCCTGGATCTCCAAGTTTCTTTGGCATTCCACCCTTAAAAGTATAATTAGCAAGCATGGTGGAAATTTCAGCTTCTGGTATCTTTCTTTTATTTGTAATAATATCTTTCATGTAATTAGCATAAGGATTGGTTTTGAGCATATCAGTTAATCGCATACGCAAAAAGATATGTCTAATCATTTCAGCAAAGCGCTCAAAATTCTCATCATCCTTTTTCTTGGATGGTTTGGGAGGAAAAGGCATGGGTTTCTGAACCCATGGCTCTCTTTCTTTACCATGTTTCCTAGCAACAAAATCTTTCCTATCATAACGTTGATTCTTTGATTGTGGGTTAGCAAGATCAACAGCAGGTTCAATTTCTACATCATTGTCATTACTAGGTTGAGCATTATTATGAACATCATCATTAACATTTTCATTAGGTTCATGTTCATTGCTAGATTGTGTTTCAGCATCAGACATAGAGATATCATTTGGATTATCAGGTGGTTCAGTAATAGGTTTACTAGAAGTTTGCATAGTTCTATCATTTTTCTTTTTCTTCTTTTTAGAAGAACTAGGTGCATCAATATTATTTCTCTGAGAATCTTGCTCAATTCTCTTAGGGTGGCCTTCACGATAAAAAGGTTCTTGAGTCATTCTACCAGTTCTTGTAGCCACTTTAACAGCATAATCATTTTTCTTACTATTCATCTCATTGAGCAATTCCTTTTGAGCTTTAAGTACTTGTTCTACTTGAGTGGTAACCATAGAAGCATGTTTGCTAACAAGTTTAAGTTCACCTCTAATATTAGCCATATAATCACCCAAGTATTAATCATATCAGCATCTTGTTTTAATTGTCTACCAAAATAAGCATTGAAGTCTTCTTGCTTAAACATAAAATTATCAAACTCATCCAAGCATTGACTAGCAATTTTAGTAGGAGGGATTTCAGCTCTATCATATCTATAAAGAGATTTTACCTTTACTACCTGTGTCGGGTTATCGAGGTCTGGAGGTTCTTCAATAAATAAAGGATCAAGAGCATATGTTTCTTCGGCAGGCGGTAAATTAAGACCATGTATTTCTTCAATAGGAGGTAAATTCTTAACATCTTCAGCTTTAATACCTTTTTCTTTCATAGATTTCTTTGCCTCTTGCATATCTTCAGGACTGAGAAATAGAATACCTCTCTTCTTCGGAGTTGGTTTAGGAATAGGATCATTAATTGGAGCAGGAGCTGGCTCAGGAGGTGCCCAATTATTTTCATTTGTCAACATATTGTTCAATAAGATTTCAGCTTCATCCGGTGTTCTTTCCTTGAAAAGAGAACCAGCACAACTATCAAGGTAATCTCTGGAAGCATCGGTTAGTCCATTATAAAAGATATCAAGTATTTCATTTTTATTAAGAGGATGATCATGCAAAGCATTAAGTAACTTGAGAAGCCTCCCCCAAGCTTGTGGGAGACTCTCTTCTTTAATTTGCACAAAGTTGTATATTTCCTTTAAAGCAGCTTGTTTCTTATGAGCAGGGTAATATTTAGCAAAGAAGTAGTAAATCATATCCTGGGGGCTACGCACACAACCAGGATCAAGAGAATTAAACCATATCTTAGCATCCCCCTTTAATGAGAACATAAATATTTTAAGGATATAAAAGTAGCGAGATCTCTCATAATCAGTGAACACGGTGGCTATATCATTTAATTTAGTAAGATGTGCCACAACAGTTTCAGATTCATAGCCATGAAAAGGATCAGATTCAACCAAAGTAATTATATCAGGATCAACAGAGAATTCATAATCCTTATCAGTAACACAGATAGGTGAAGTAGCAAAAGCAGGGTCAGGTTTCATCCTAGCATTTAGAGATTGCTTATTCCATTTAGCTAATAACCTTTTGAGTTCATATCTATCTTTGCAAGCTAAAATAGCTAAAGAAGCTTCTTGATCAAATAAATAACCCTCAGGAATAACAAGTGATTCTTCATCATCACTTTCATCATCATAATCAAATTCAATATTTTCAATCTCTCTAGCCCTAGCAAGTCATTCCTTGAGAAAATCACCAAGTGGCACAGTAGTATCAAGCATAGAAGCAGTTTCATCATAAGTATCATGTATGGAAGAAGTAGCATCATCAATAACATGCAACATATCAGAACGAATAGCAGACGCAGGTTTAGGTGTCGCAAGCTTACTCATAACAGAAGGTGAATCAAGTGTAGAGCTAGATGGCAGTTCCTTACCTCCCCTCATAGTTGAGGGATAAATTGTTGTCTTAGCGTCTTTCAAATTCTTCATAGTGTCCACCAGATATAAATCCCAAGTGTCTCAAATAATAGAGCTATGCTCCCCGGCAACAACTCCAGAAATTAGTCTTGATAACCCACAAGTATAGGGGATTGCAACAGCTTTCGAGGGTAGAGTATTCAACCGAAATTTATTGATTCGTCATAAGGGGGGCCAAAGAATATTCTCAAGTATTAGCAGCTGAATTGTCAATTCAACCACACCTGGAAACTTAGTATCTGCAACACAGTGTTTAGTAGCAAAGTAATATGATAGTGATGGTAACGGTAACAAAAGAGTAACGAAAGCAAAATAATATTTTTGGTATTATGTAGTGATTGTAACAATAGCAACGGGAAAGTAAATAAGCGTAAACCAGTATATGGAAAGCTCGTAGGCATCGAATCAATGATGGATAATTATGACGGATGTGGTTCATCATGTAACAGTCATAACATAGCGTGACACAGAACTAGCTCCAATTCATCAATGTAATGTAGGCATGTATTCCGAATATAGTCATACGTGCTTATGGAAAATAACTTGCATGACATCTTTTGTCCTACCCTCCCGTGGAAGCGGGGTCCTAGTGGAAACTAAGGGATATTAAGGCCTCCTTTTAATAGTGAACCGGAACAAAGCATTAGCACATAGTGAATACATGAACTCCTCAAACTACGGTCATCACCAGTAAGTATCCCGATTATTGTCACTTCGGGGTTAACGGATCATAACACATAATAGGTGACTATAGACTTGCAAGATAGGATCAAGAACTCTCATATATTGATGAAAACATAATAGGTTCAAATCTGAAATCATGGCACTCAGGCCCTAGTGACAAGCATTAAGCATAGCAAAGTCATAGCAACATCAATCTCAGAACATAGTGGATACTGGGGATCAAACCCTAACAAAACTAACTCGATTACATGGTAAATCTCATCCAACCCATCACCGTCCAGCAAGCCTACGATGGAATTACTCACGCACGGTGGTGAGCATCATGAAATTGGTGATGGAGGATAGTTGATGATGACGACGACGACGAATCCCCCTCTCCGGAGCCCCGAATGGACTCCAGATCAGCCCTCCCGAGAGGTTTTAGGGCTTGGTGGCGGCTCCGTATCGTAAAACGCGATGAAATCTTCTCTTCTATTTTTTCTCCCCGAAAGTAGATACATAGAGTTGCAGTTGGAGTCGGGAGGTCTCCAGGGGGCCCACGAGGTAGGGGGCGCGCCCTCGGGGGGGCGCCCCCCACCCTCGTGGACAGGGTGTGGGCCCCCTGGTCTTCATCTTTGGCAAGGATTTTTTATTATTTATTGTAAGATATTCCGTGGAGTTTCAGGTCATTCCGAGAACTTTTGTTTTCTGCACATAAAACAACATCATGGAAATTCTGCTGAAAATAGCGTCAGTCCATCTTAGTTCCATTCAAATCATACAATTTACAGTCCAAAACAAGGGCAAAAGTGTTTGGAAAAGTAGATACGGCGGCGACGTATTAGAAATCAGGTCGGGTTGCCTCCTGGCTATAAATAGCCCACCCCCTACACCATAAGTTGGTGGCTGCTCAGAGTTAGTGCACGGCTTTTGTTGTTTGAGAGCAACCCACCTCCGAAGAATTTGAGAGAGAGAGAGATCCTTGCAAGGACAAAGCCCTATACACCCAGAGCCAAAGAGTGTTAGGCATCACTGAAGTCTTTTAGTCCGCGTGATCTGAAGACTTGTTACACTTGAGGACCGTGAATCCTCCAGCCGGTTAGGCGTCACGTTCTAAGCGTCCAAGAGTCATTGTGGATCGCCGGTGAATGAAGCCTGTGAAGGTTTGGAAGTCTACCTTGAAGACTTACCAGAGTGATTGGGCAAGGACTATGTGTCCTTAGCTCAAGGGGAATAAGGTGAAGACACAGTCTTCTGAGTTAAAACTCAGCCTCCCTAACCGGACGTACAGTTGTCACAGCAACTGGAACAGGTCTACCAAATTCTTGTCTTCACCAAGCTACTGGTTCTATCCTTCACTTCCCTTTACTTTACAGTTTGTCTTCGTGAAGTCATTGCTTTCCTGTATGATCTAATTGACTTCACTGAGTAAAGACTGTTTACTGTTTGGCTTCATACTGTCTTCCATCCTGATCCTTACTACCTAGCTGCTGATAGTCTTCGTGCCTTCACTTCATTGCTTACTTGACTATGGTCTGTCTAGTGTAGTCTACCTTCCGCTGGATATCAATAGGTTCATTTCTATTGTTTGTCTTCAAAGCCCCCGTGTTTTGAATCCTTTCATAAAAATCACCTATTCACCCCCCCTCTAGTCAATAAACTAGCACTTTTAGTTCCAAGGTCGATGTAATCACCGCCGGCACGCTACCTCTACATCTACCTTTGGGATTTGTTTTCGACCTGAATAATTGTTATTTGGTGCAAGCGTTAAGCATGAACATTATATCTGGATCTTGTTTGATGTGCGACGGTTATTCATTTAAATCAGAGAATAATGATTGTTCTATTTATATGAGTAATATCTTTTGTGGTCATGCACCCTTGAAGAGTGGTCTATTTTTGTTGACTCCCGATCATGGTGATACACATATTCATAGTATTGATGCCAAAAGATGCAAAGTTCATAATGACAGTGCAACATATTTCTGGCACTGTTGTTTAGGTCATGATGGTGTAAAGCGCATGATGAAACTCCATGCAGATGGACTTTTGGAATCACTTGATTATGAATCATTTGATGCTTGCGAACCATGGCTCATGGGCAAGATGATTAAGAATCCATTCTCCGGAGCAATGGAGCGAGCCACTGACTTATTGTAAATAATACATACCGATGTATGCGGTCCGATGAGTGTTGAGGCTCGCGGCGGGTATCGTTATTTTCTGATCTTCACAGATGATTTGAGAAGATATGGGTATATCCACTTAATGAAACACAAGTCTGAAACATTTGAAAATTTCAAAGAATTTTCGAGTGAAGTGGAAAATCATCGTAACAAGCAAATAAAGTTTCTATGATCTCATCGCGGAGCCGAGTATTTGAGTTACAAGTTTGGCATTCATTTAAAACAATGTGGAATAGTTTCACAACTCACGCCACCTGGAACACCACAATGTCGAATGTCGTAACCGTGCTTTATTAGATATGGTGTGTTCTATCATGTCTCTTACTGATTTACTACTATCATTTTGGGGTTATGCATTAGAGACAACTGCATTCACGTTAAATAGGGCACCATCTAAATCCATTGACACGACACCGCATGAAATGTGGTTAGGCAAGAAACCTAAGCCGTCATTTCTTAAAGTTTGGGGTTGTGATGCTCATGTGAAAAAGCTTCAGCCTGATAATCTCGAACCCAAATCGGAGAAGTGTGTCTTCATAGGATGCCCAAAATAAACTGTTGGGTACACCTTCTATCACAGATTCGAAGGCAAGATATTTGTTGCTAAGAATGGATCCTTTCTAGAGAAGGAGTTTCTCTCGAAAGAAGTGATTGGGAGGAAAGTAGAACTTCATGAGGTAATTGTACCTTCTCTCGAATCGAAAAGTAGCTCATCGGAGAAATCAGATCCTGTAATGCCTATACCAATTAGTGAGGAAGCTAATGATGATGATCATGAAACTTCAGATCAAGTTGCTACCGAACCTCATAGGTCAACTAGAGTACGTTCCGCACTAGAGTGCTACGGTAATCCTGTTTTGGAAGTCATGTTACTAGACCATGACGAACCTACGAACTATGAGGAAGTGATGATGAGCCCAGATTTTGTGAAATGGCTTGAGGCCATGAAATCTGAGATAGGATCCATGTATGAGAACAAAGTATGGACTTTGGTTGACTTGCCCGATGATCGGCAAGCCATATAGAATAAATGGATATTCAAGAAGAAGACTGACGCTAATGGTATTGTTACTGTCTACAAAGCTCGACTTGTTGCAAAAGGTTTTCGACAAGTTCAAGGAGTTGACTACGATGAGACTTTCTGACCCGTAGCTATGCTTAAGTCTGCCCGAATATTGTTAGCAATTGCCGCATTTTATGATTATGAAATCTGGCAAATGGACGTCAAAACTGCATTCCTTAATGGATTTCTCAAAGAATAGTTGTATATGATGCAACCAGAAGGTTTTATCGATCCTAAAGGTGCGAAAATTGTGCAAGCTCCAGCGATCCATTTATGGACTGGTGCAAGCATCTCGGAGTTTGAATATACGCTTTCATAGTGTGATCAAAGCATATGGTTTTATCCAGACTTTTAGAGAAGTTTGTATTTACAAGAAAGTCAATGGGAGCTCTGTAGCATTTCTAATATTATATGAGGATGACATATTGTTGATTGGAAATGATATTGAATTTCTAGATAGCATAAAAGGATACTTGAATAAGAGTTTTTCAATGAAAGACCTTGATGAAGCTGCTTGTATATTGGGCATCAAGATCTATATAGGTAGATCAAGATGCTTAATCTATAGAGAAGTTCAAAATCGATTAGACAAAGAAAGGGTTCTTGCCTGTGTTGCAAGGTGTGAAGTTGAGTCAGACTAAATGCCCGACCACGGCACAAGATAGAGAGAAAATGAAAGTCATTCCCTATGCCTCAGCCATAGGTTCTATCATGTATGCAATGTTGTGTACCAGACCTGATGTGTGCCTTGCTATAAGTGTAGAAGGGAGGTACCAAAGTAATCCATGAGTGGATCACTGGAAAATGGTCAAGAACATCCTGAAATACCTGAAAAAGGACTAAGGATATGTTTCTGGTTTATGGAGGTGACAAAGAGCTTGTCGTAAATGGTTACGTCGATGCTAGCTTTGACACTGATCCGGACGACTCTAAGTCTCAAACCGGATATGTATTTATACTGAATGGCGGAGCTGTCAGTTGGTGCAGTTCCAAGCAAAGCGCCATGGCAGGATCTACGTGTGAAGTGGATTACATAGCTGCTTCGGAAGCAGCAAATGAAGGAGTCTGGATGAAGGAGTTCATATCCGATCTAGGTGTAATACCTAGTGCATCGGGTCCAATAAAAATATTTTGTGACAATACTGGAACTATTGACTTGGCAAAGGAATCCAGATTTCACAAGAGAACCAAACACATCAAGAGATGCCTCCACTCCATCTGTGATCAAGTCAAGGAGGGAGACATAGAGATTTGCAAAACACATATGGATCTGAATGTGGCACACCCATTGACTAAACTTCTTCCACGAGCCAAACATGATCATCACTAGGACTCCATGGGTGTTAGAATCATTACAATGTAATCTAGATTATTGACTCTAGTGCAAGTGCGAGACTGAAGGAAATATGCCCTAGAGGCAATAATAAAGTTGTTATTTATATTTGATTATATCATGATAAATGTTTATTACTCATGCTAGAATTGTATTAATAGGAAACTCGATAGATGTGTGGATACATAGACAAAACACACTGTCCCTAGTAAGCCTCTACTACACTAGCTTGTTAATCAAAGATGGTTAAGTTTCCTAACCATAGACATGAGTTGTCATTTGATGAATAGGATCACATCATTAGAGAATGATGTGATGGACAAGACCCATCCGTTAGCTTAGCATAATGATCGTTAAGTTTATTTCTATTACTTTCTTCATGACTAATACATATTCCTTTGACAATGAGACTATGCAACTCCCGGATACCAGAGGAATACCTTGTGTGCTATCAAATGTCACAACATAACTGGGTGATTATAAATATTCTCTATAGGTATCTCCAAAGGTGTCTGTTGGGTTGGCATAGATCGAGATTAGGATTTTTCACTCCGAGTATCGAAGAGGTATCTCTGGGCCCTCTCGGTAATGCACATCATGATAAGCCTTGCAAGCAATGTGACTAATGAGTTAGTTGCTGGATGATTCATTACGAAACGAGTAAAGAGGCTTGCCGGTAACGGGATTGAACTAGGTATAAAGATACCGACGATGGAATCTCGGGCAACTAACATACTGATGACAAAGGGAATTGCACATTTTGTCATTACGGTTTCACCGATAAAGATCTTCGTAGAATATGTAGGAACCAATATGAGCATCCAGGTTCCGCTATTGGTTATTGACCGGAGAGTTGTCTCGGTCATGTCTACATAGTTCTCAAACCTTTAGGGTCCGCATGTTTAACGTTCGATGACGATTTGTATTATGACTTATGTGATTTAGTGACCGAATGTTGTTTGGAGTCCCGGATGAGATCACAGACATGACGAGGAGTCTCAAAATGGTCGAGAGGTAAAGATGGATATATTGGATGATAGTATTCGGACACCGGAAGTATTTCGGAGTGTATCGGGTACATATCGGAGTACCGGGGGGTTATCGGAACCCCCCAGGGGAAGATATGGGCCATATGGGCCATAGGAGGGAGGCAGGACAGCCCACAAGGGGTGGCACACGCCCCCCAAGGAAGCAGTCCGAATTGGACTAGGGGTGGGGGTGGCGCCCCCCTTTCCTTCTCCTTCTCCCTCTCCTTCCCCCTTTCCCCCTCCGATAAAAGGAAGGGGGGGGGGCGAATCCTACTAGGATCCCAAGTGGGACTCCTCCCACTTGGGGCGCGCCTAGGGCCAGCCTCCTCCCCTCTCCCTCTTGTATATACGGGGGCGGGGGGCGCTGTCGGTGTCAAAACCGGCGGATCTCGGGTAAGGGCTCCCAAACTGTGTGTCTAAGGTTGATGGTAACAGGAGACAGGGGACACGATGTTTACCCAGGTTTGGGCCCTCTATATGGAGGTAATATCCTACTTCCTGCTTCATTGATCTTAATGAATATGATTATTACAAGAGTTGATCTACCTCAAGATCGTAATGGCTAAACCCCTAGAACTCTAGCCTATATGATTATGATTGTCTCCACGGACTAAACCATCCGGTTTATATAGACACCGGAGGGGACTAGGGTTATACGAAGTCGGTTATAGAGAAAGGAATCTTCATATCCGAATATCAAACTTTCCATCCACACTAAGGATAGTCCCATCCGGACACGGGTGAGAGTCTTCGGTCTTGTATCTTCATGGCCCAACAGTCTGGCCCATGTCCAACAGGGCGGACGCCCGAGGACCCCTTAGCCTAGGACTCCCTCAGTAGCCCCTGAACCAGGCTTCAATGACGAGGTGTCCGGCGCACAGATTGTCTTCGGCATTGCAAGGCGGGTTCCTCCTCCGAATACTCCAACATAGTCTTCGAACACAAAGAACGTGTTCGGATCTGCAAAGCAAGTACCACACACCACTTCAGAGAGCATAATATTTCACGAGTCCAATCTGCTGACAACTTTTTGTAACGTGATATCACGTCCCTGCTCAGTTATTGTTTCGAACCATTTTTCGGCATGCCGCTCTCGAGTTGCATTTTTATTGGCACGTCTCGTCAAAGCAGAGATCGTGTCCCCTTATTGTGGGATTCTCATCAATACGGGTATGGGTAATCCAACCATGCCGCCTGCACGGCCCCTGGGGAATAGGCGAGTTTTATGGCAAGTGGGGAGACGTTTAATATTCACTGCCTATATAAGGAGATAAGGATTCATCTCTTCCACCCATGCCTTCTCTCTTTCCGCCTACCCACTCTCAAGCTCCAGCACCCAGTTCTCGTCTTTCCTCCAACAAGAAAGCACTCCAACCATGTCTGAAGCGCAGGGCAAGTGGATGGCCTCCACCGTCAAGGAGAAGGATATCACCCAACTTCGGGAGGCTGGACATTTTTCCAAGGAGGTCGCCCATCAGCTTCCGACCGAGGGGCAGATCGTCCCTACCCCGGAGCCCCATGAGAGGGTAATTTTCACCCCCCCACTTTGTCTGTGGGCTAGGATTTCCACTCCACCCCTTCATCCGTGGACTCATGTTCTACTATGGGCTAGATTTCCATGACCTGGCCCCAAATTCCTTCCTCACTATCTCGGCGTTCATCGTCGTGTGTGAGGCCTTCCTCCGCATCCCCCCACTTCGGACTATGGCTGAAGACCTTTAATGTCAAGCCGAAGGTGGTGGGCGGCGAACACGCTGAGTGCGGATGGGCCATGGTGAGCAAAATGTCCAACGTCCCGTGGCCCAAAGGCACCTTGGTGGAGACCGTCAAGGGGTGGCAGAAGTTGTGGTTCTATGTCACAAAGCCCCGCGACACTACCTGGGCTGCAGCTCCCGAATTCAAATCCGGGGCCCCGATGCGGCTTACCTACTAGCAAGATTAGGTCTTGAATTGGTCTTCGTCGGACGAGTTGACAGCGCTCCAAACTCGCATCACGAGCATGATGGACAAAAACGTCAAGCTTGTTGATGTGATTCAGGTGATGCTAGTTCACCGGATCCTTCCATGCAAGAGCCGGGCTTGCCACCTATGGGAGTTCGATCCGGCTGAGCAAAAGACCCTGCAACGGTTCTTCGGAACTACACACGAAGATATCTGGAAGGTGCTCTTTAAGGCCAACGAGACGTGGCCGAAGACTACCGAGGACCATGGACACGACCCTGCCCATCCCGCCAGTTTGGTAGGTTTTCCGTTGTTTCAAGGTGTATTCCTTACTTGCTTATTCTAGGAGGGTGTCCGAACTTCCCCATTTGTTTTTTCAGGGTTGGACGAAGAAGGCGGAGCGGATTCAGTGTTCGGCTTTGCTGCCCGAGGATCCAGCCATCCCGTGTCTCATGAAGATGTTGGTTCCGGCGCCCTACAAGGCGCCAGAGAAGAAGGCCACGAAGAAGGCCAAGGGGACCAGAGGTGGCCTCCGTCCCAAGGGTACTTCAGACGTGGCGTCCGAAGATGCCGAAACTTACTCAGCCGCCGAAGACGACGAGGAGGAGGAAGACGAAGAAGAAAGCAACTTCCCCCTCCCCGAGGGGGAAAGAAGAGGGCAGCCTCCACAGATCTGGAAGCGGAGGCGTCCAAGAAGGGAAAGGCTTCCCTCGCGGATAGCTCCGTGTGGGACGTCGATAGCAGCCCAGAAAGGTGCCCTCGAGATAAGCCCCAGGCCGAATCGTGAGTATTCAAAGACCCGGACGCATTCGTATATCAGCCTCTTTACTTCATTATGTTAACATGTGGAATTATGCAGTTGCAGTCCGGCTCCTTCCGCCTTCGAGTGGTCCTCGTCTTCGGGGAACTCGCTGGACCCGAAGGTGATGGACAGCGGGTCCCCTCCGACGGCCTCCTCTCCCAAGGCCATGGATGACACTGAGGAGTTTTCCCGAAGGATCCCAGACCGGGGAGAGACGCAGGAGGCCGTCAGGGTGGCGCCGGAGGGCGAGACCTCGGCCACCGGACACATGGGGGAGCAGATTCCCATTGGGACTAGCGACGGGGGCCATGTCCAGTTCGGCCCCCAGCCGAATACGGTCCCGTAGACCTATACGGCTCCGGAATCTGGCAAGCAGCCTCCTTCATCGGAAGGAGGTGTGCCCATTCCGCCGGTGACCTCTATCCAACTAGAGGCGCCGAATACTCTACTGGAAGCACTGTGAAGAGCTTCCATCGTTGAGGAACACCGCACCCTCATGGGTGTGGTGATTGAGAATATTCAGTCCATGAAGAGGGGACTGACCGAAGCCTGCACAAGCCTTTTAACGGGCTTTGAGGTAAGCAATTCAGTTTGTGAAACGAAAGTCATAGTATAGACAGTAGCCCCTGAAACTATGTCCGAGGTTCGGAAAGAAGAGACAAACAGAGGATCAAATAGTTCTTTCGCAGGAGACTAACCATGTATGTTTATGTGAATAAGCAGGCATCGCTGCTACCCGTGCCTTCTCATGCTGCCGAAGTTTTCATACTGAAGCAGAGGCTAGAGCAGACCGAGGAAAAGCTCGGTCATGCGAAAAAGCAGCTGGAGGACAATCAAGGTATGCAATCATTTTATGCATGTCTGATAAGTATGAATGTTTTTGCGTTGACCGCAGTGCCGTTATATTTTTGTAGGGGCGGAGACCAAGGTGGAGGCCCTCAAGAAGGCGCTGGCCGAGGCCGAGGAGAGAGCGGCAAAGGAAAAAGGCGCAAGCATGAGGCCAGGGTTGGTGAGGTCTAGCAGGAGCTCCAGGACGCCGTGAAGAAATGCTAGTCCTTGGAGCGCCAGAATGCGGACCAAGAATCCAAACTCACTAAGGCCCGCCAAAGCACACAAGAGGCCCAGCCCGAAGCCCGAGGTGCCCTCCGGGAGATCCAAGAGGCCAAGAAGATCACGGCGGGTAAGGATTTCATTATGCAAAGCAAGTATGTGAGCAAGAGGTATCTCTTACCGACCCGGATTTGGAGTTCTCCAAGGGCGTTTGCAGATTTGCCGCACAGTGTTTCTAACGCTGCGGAATTCTTCTAGGACGAAGAGGGGAGCTCAACGGAGAAGTTGTTTTGGTTGCCATACCTTGCTCCAGAACATCCGGTGCCCTTTAGCGACCACCTAAACAGTTGGTCGAGCTGCATAGGGTGGCCAAACTAGCCATGAAGGATTTAATAATTTGGTTGTGGCCTGCAGAAGCTATACCCGGAAGCTACTTCGGCCTCGTGAAGCGGCTGGTCAATGCCTGCCCTCAGCTTGACGCCATCAAGCGGTCGGTCTGCATAGAAGGTGCGCGGATGGCCTTTGCCCGTGTCAAGATACAATGGGCAAAAATGGAAGCCGTCAAGCTCGCGACCGAAGGACCACCCGCGGGCAAGGAGCACCGCACGCCCGAGCAGTATTTTGAAGATGTTCTGAAGGGATCCCGCATTGTAGCGGAGCAATGTTCTAAGTACATTATTTTTGAATGAATACATTCATGTTATCCCGTCCTGTATGATGAAAACAATGCTGATATGTAATATAATGCTTTGCTGTTTATTATTTAAAGTTTTACCTGCTGTGCGGCTGTTTTATCTAATCTGAGAGTTGGCCAGTCGTCGGCTTCGGCCCCCACGAAGGTAGTACGGGGGTGTTCAGGATGAATCTAAACACTCTTTATCCATGAATTTGGTCCTTAAAGGACATGTTTAGCGCAACGAACCAGGCAATCGGACTATGTGGCTTTACCACCCTCACTTAGCCATAGGAGTTTGACAATAAAAATTTAGGCGCAGCCCCTAGAATCCTTACTAGGTTGCTATAAACACCTGATCGGATAAGAACCGATTCATCGCATAATGCGGAAAAAATCGGTAAAGATTTGAAACCTCCGAAGAGCTGACTGGCTCACGTCGCATCATGACAGTCAGTTTTTGGCTTTCTCTACTGAGGTGCTCATCCGGATAAACCAGGACACAATCGCAGTAGTTCTCTCTTTACTACCCTAGCCGATATAGAGGAACGTAAGGTAGTAAGCACATGAGCCGGGCAACCCAACTATTGACCAAAGACATGATTCAGAGCCAATGCATATAATGCTAAATTCGTGGAGCCGAACTATACTGTAAAAAGTGTTCGGACTTTGTTGCCGTATTATGGGGCGCAATGAAGCCCCTAACAGACAAAAGCGTACCGAAGTATGCGGGTGCGATTTGATAAGATTATCAAAAGAGCAAACTAGTGCCACAAAAGTTGGGCTACAAACTGTTTCCATGATGGTTTGATTAATACGTCAAAGCGTATTTATACATGTAGTGCAATAAGAAACAGGGCTATTTAATATGCCACTACCAAGGGAGAGCTGCGTGCGGGTCCTGAAAACAGGTAGAGTGACCGTTAAAGAGACCACCTATAAATTCCCTTATACGTCAATATCTTGTGCCGTCTTGGTGTATCTATCCTTTTGAAAGGACCTGTGATCAGGCCGTCGGGAAGGGCCTGTGGAAAAGAAACCCGAAAAGGAAGGAAAAAAGAGAAAAAGTGAAAGTATGTGTGTCGAGGGGAGGTCGAGCCGTATTATGGATCACACTCTGGTGATGCCTCCGTCTATGCCCATGGTATTTTGAGTGCGTAGTTTTGTACACGCGGTACGAACGCCGCCACTTGGTAGGGGCTGGGACGGAGGCCGAATTGCTAGTCGAGATCTTGACGAGCTAGGTTGTCCTACTGTGGAGTAGTCCGGACTCGTTTGACGGTGTCCGGGAGCTCGGTCGCCGAATTGAGGTTCTGCTTGGAGAGGCCGCTATGTACTTCTGCTACTAAAGCAGTGGTGTGCTCCTCAGTACGGAGGGAGCGTTCCGTGTTTCCAATGACTGTTATGACGGCGCGTGGTCCGGGCATCTTGAGCTTGAGATAAGCATAGTGTGGCACCGCATTAAATCGATCAAATGCGGTTCGTCCGAGCAGTGCCTAATAGCCAATGCGGATGAGGACGATATCGAATATTAACTCTTCACTTCGGAAGTTGTCCGGAGATCCGAAGACAACCTCTAGGGTGATTGAGCCCGTACAGCGGGCCTCTACACCTGGTATGACTCCTTTAAAGGTAGTTTTTGTGGGCTTGGTCCTTGAGGGATTAATACCCATTTTGCGCACTGTATCCTGATAGAGCAGGTTCAGGCTACTGCAACCATCCATGAGGACTCACGTAAGATGGAATCCATCAATAATTGAGTCAAGGACTAGCGCGGCTAAACCACCATGATGGATACTGGTTGGGTGGTCCCTGCGATCGAAAGTGATCGGGCAGGAAGACCATGGGTTGAATTTTGGGGCGACTGGCTCTATCACGTAGACGTCCCTGAGCGTGCACTTGCGCTCCCTCTGTCTTCGGTGGACGGGACTCCTCATCATCATTCTTGCTTTGCGACCCCTTCTCCTTGTCTTTGCCATTTAACTTGCAGGCCTGTTTGAAGACCCAACAACTCATGTGGGTATGATTGGCTGGTTTATCAGGGGTGCCCATGGATCTGACATGGGCGATCGAGTATGCGGTCCAGGTTGGAAGGGCCCTGATTATTTCTTTTATATGGCTTCTTCGGGTGGCCGGTCTTGGAGCCACTGAATCCGGCTTTGAGCGCCATGTCATCGGTATTATCACCGTTGCTTCGATGTTTGTGTCTGTTGCGTTGGGGCTTGACGTTGCTATTTCTGGCTTCCGAAGTGCCAGGTTCGCTTGTATTGTTATTGCTACGGGCTAGCCAGCTATCTTCGCCCATGCAAAAGCGGGTCATGAGTGTCGTGAGGGCTGCCATGGACTTCAGCTTTTCCTGGCCGAGGTGTCGGGCGAGCCATTTGTCCCAGATGCTATGTTTAAAGGCCGCTAGGGCTTCGACATCCGGAGAGTCGATGATCTGGTTCTTTTTGGTTAAGAATCTAGTCCAGAATTTCCTGGCTAACTCTCCGAGCTGTTGGATTATGTGACTCAAGTCGTCGGCATCCGGAGGTCGAACATATGTACCTTGGAAGTTGATATGTCTCCAACGAATCTATAATTTTTGATTATTCCATGCTATTATATTATCTGTTTTGGATGATTATGGGCTTTATTATACACTTTTATATTATTTTTGGGACTAACCTACTAACCCAGAGCCCAGTGCTAGTTTCTGTTTTTTCCCTTGTTTCAGTGTTTCGCAGAAAAGGAATATCAAACGGAGTCCAAACGGAATGAGACCTTCGGGAGAGTTATTTTTGGAACAGAAGCAATCCAGAAGACTTGGGGTGTATTTAAGGGAAGTAACGAGGAAGGCACGATACAGGGGCGCGCCCACCCCCTGGGCGCGCCATCACCCTCATGGGCCCCTCATGGCTCCCCTGATGTACTTCTTCTTCCTGTATATACCAATATACCCTAAAACCATCGGGGATCAGAATATATCGGGAGTTCCGCCGCCAGAAGCCTCTGTAGCCACCGAAAACCAATCTAGACCCGTTCCGGCACCCCGCCAGAGGGGGGAACCCTCACCGGTGGCCATCTTCTTCATCCCGGCGCTCTCCATGACAAGGAGGGAGTAGTTCTCCCTCGGGGCTGAGGGTATGTACCAGTAGCTATGTTTTTGATCTCTCTCTCTCTCTCTCTCTCTCGTGTTCTTAAGGTGGTATGATCTTGATGTATCGCGAGCTTTGCTATTATAGTTGGATCTTATGATGTTTCTCCCCCCTCTACTCTCTTGTAATGGATTGAGTTTTCCCTTTGAAGTTATCTTATCGGATTGAGTCTGTAAGGATTGGAGAACCTTGATGTATGTCTTGCGTGGGATACCCGTGGTGACAATGGGGTATTCTATTGATCCACTTGATGTATGTTTTGGTGATCAACTTGCGGGTTCCGCCCATGAACCTATGCATAGGGGTTGGCACACGTTTTTCGTCTTGACTCTCCGGTAGAATCTTTGGGGCACTCTTTGAAGTTCTTTGTGTTGGTTTGAATAGATGAATCTGAGATTGTGTGATGCATATCGTATAATCATACCCACGGATACTTGAGGTGACATTGGAGTATCTAGGTGACATTAGGGTTTTGGTTGTTTTGTGTCTTCAGGTTTTATTCTAGTACGAACTCTATGATAGATTGAACGGACATAATAGCTTCATGTTATTTTACTACGGACTCTGAATAGATCGATCAGAAAGGATAACTTTGAGGTGGTTTCATACCCTACCATAGTCTCTTCGTTTGTTCTCCGCTGTTAGTGACTTTGGAGTGACTCTTTGTTGCATGTTGAGGGATAGTTATATGATCCAATTATGTTATTATTCTTGAAGGAACTTGCACTAGTGAAAGTATGAACCCTAGTCCTTGTTTCAATGCAGTGCAATACCGTTTGTGCTCACTTTTATCATTAGTTACCTTGCTGTTTTTATATTTTCAGATTACAAAACAATTATCTACTATCCATATACCACTTGTATCACCATCTCTTCGCCGAACTAGTGCACCTATACAATTTACCATTGTATTGGGTGTGTTGGGGACACAAGAGACTCTTTGTTATTTGGTTGCAGGGTTGCTTGAGAGAGACCATCTTCATCCTACGCTCCTACGTATTGATAAACCTTAGGTCATCCACTTGAGGGAAATTTTCTACTATCCTATAAACCTCTACACTTGGAGGCCCAACAACGTCTACAAGAAGAAGGTTGTGTAGTAGACATCAAGCTCTTTTATGGCGCCGTTGACGGGGAGGTTAGCGCTTGAAGGTATATCTTTATATCTTGCAATCGAATCTTTTTGTTTCTTGTTTTAGCACTAGTTTAGTTTATAAAAGAAAACTACAAAAATTATGGGATTGAGTTTGCCTCATACGCGTCATCTTTTTAATATCTTTCGTGAGTATGATGGAAAGGACAATTGTGCCAGAGTGTTAGAAGAAGACTGTATTAAAATGTTTGGCACTAAATATTTGAATGATTAGCATGATTGCAATGTTGTTAGTATGAATTCCTTGAATATCCATGATGCTAATGATATGCAAAGTCATAAGCTTGGGGAAGCTATGTTTGATGAGGATGATATTTTTGTGCCCCAAGTTTTGATGAGCAAATTTATTATGATGAAAGCATGCCTCCTATTTATGATTATTATATTGATGAAAGTGGATTTGGAGAGGTCATGACTTTATTTTGTGATGAATCCACTATTCCGGAAGAGGTTCCAATTGATTATGAGAACAAAGTTGCTATCTATTATGATTATTGTGATGACTTGTATGATATAAAGAATAATGATATCCATGAAACGTGTCATCATGATTTTATTTTTCAATTGGATTATGCCTCACATGATAATTATTTTGTTGACTTTGCTCCCACTATTATTCATGAGAAGAATTTTGCTTGTGTGGAGAGTAATAAAATTTCTATGCTTATGCATCATGAAAATAATGCTTTATGTGATAGTTATATTGTTGAATTCATTCATGATGCTACTGAAAATTATTATGAGGGAGGAACATATGCTTGTAGGAATTGCAATAATATCAAGTTTCCTCTCTATGTGTTGAAAATCTTGAAGTTATCCTTGTTTTACCTTCCTATGCAAGTTGATTCTTGTTCCCACAAGTTTTTTGCTCATAAAATCCCTATGCATAGGAAGTGGGTTAGACTTACATGTGCTAGTCATATTCTTCATGATGCTCTCTTTATGTTACAATTCTTATCTTTTATGTGAGCATCATTGAAATCATCATGCCAAGCTAGGGGCGTTAAACGTTAGCGCTTGTTGGGAGGTAACCCAATTTTATTATTGTTCCTTGATTTTTGCTCCTGTTTAGTAATAAATAATTCATCTAGCCTCTGTTTAGATGTGGTTTTATGTGTTTAATTAGTGTTTGTGCCAAGTAGAACCGTTTTGGGAAGACTTGGGGAAAGTCTTTTTGATCTTACTGTAAAAAACACAAACTTTAGCACTCACGAGAATTGCTGCCATTTTTATTTGGATAGAGATATTTAGTTAATTCTTTTTGCAGATGATTAATAGATAAATTCCTCACGTCCAGAAATTTATTTTATAATTTTTTGGGTTCGAGAAGTTTGCGTTAGTTACAGATTACTACAGACTGTTCTGTTTTTGACAGATTCTGTTTTTCGTGTATTGTTTGCTTATTTTAATGAATCTATGGCTAGTAAAAGAGTTTATAGACCATACAGAAGTTGGAATACAGTAAGTTTAACACCAATATAAATAAATAATGAGTGCATTACAGAATCTTGAAGTGGTGTTTTCTTTTCTTTTGCTAACGGAGCTCACGAGTTTTCTGTTAAGTTTTGTGTTGTGAAGTTTTCAAGTTTTGGGTAAAGATTCGATGGACAATGGAATAAGAAGTGGCAAGAGCCTAAGCTTGGAGATTCCCAAGGCACCCCAAGGTAATATTCAAGGACAACCAAAATCCTAAGCTTGGGGATGCCCCGGAAGGCATCCGCTCTTTCGTCTTCGTTCATCGGTAACTTTACTTGGAGCTGTATTTTTATTGACCACATGATATGTGTTTTGCTTGGAGCGTCATTTTATTTTATTTAGTTTTGCTTTCTGTTTGAATAAAATACCAAGATATTAAATTCTTAAATGTTAGAGAGTCTTCACATATCTACATAATTATTTAACTACTCATTGATCTTCACTTATATCTTTTTGGAGTAGTTTGTCGTTGCTCTAGTGCTTCACTTATATCCTTTTGGAGCACGGTGGTGGTTTTATTTGTATAAATAATTGATCTCTCATGCTTCACTTATATTATTTTGAGAGTCCTTTAGAACAGCATGGTAATTTGCTTTTGATATATTAAAAACTTTCATATAAGTGCATTGAATACTAAGAGAAGTTTGATACTTGATGATTGTTTTGAGATATGGAGATAGTGATATTAAAGTTGCGCTAGTTGAGTAGTTGTGAATTTGAGAAATACTTGTGTTGAAGTTTGCAAGTCCTGTAGCATGCACATATGGTAAACATTGTGTAACAAATTTGAAACTTGAGGTGTTATTTGATTGTCTTCCTTATAAGTGGCGGTCGGGGACGAGCGATGGTCTTTTCCTACCAATCTACCGCCCTAGGAGCATGCGCGTAGTGCTTGGTTTTTGATGACTAGTAGATTTTTGCAATAAGTATATGAGTTCTTTATGACTAATGTTGAGTCCATGGATTATATGCATTCTTACCCTTCCATCATTGCTAGCCTCTTCGGTACCATGCATTGCCCTTTCTCACATTGCGAGTTGGTGCAAACATCGCCGGTGCATCCAAACCCCGTGATATGATACGCTCTGTCACACATAAACCTCCTTATATCTTCCTCAAAACAGCCACCATACCTACCTATTTTGGCATTTCCATAGCCATTCCGAGATATATTGCCATGCAACTTTCCACCGTTCCGTTTACTATGACACGCTCGATCATTGTCATATTGCTTTGCATGATCATGTAGTTGACATCGTATTTGTGGCAAAGCCACCGTTCATAATTTTTCATACATGTCACTCTTGATTCATCGCAATCCCGGTACACCGCCGAAGGCATTCATATAGAGTCATATCTTGTTCTAGTATCGATTTGTAATCTTTGAGTTGTAAATAAATAGAAGTGTGATGATCATCATTAATAGAGCATTGTCCCCCAAAAAAGAGAAAGGCCAAAAAAGGGGAAAGGCCAAAAAAAGAGAAAGTCCAAAAAAAAGAGGAAGGCCCAAAAAAAGGGGGCAATGCTACTATCCTTTTTCCACACTTGTGCTTCAAAGTAGCATCATGATCTTTATGATAGAGAGTCTCTTGTTTTGTCACTTTCATATACTAGTGGGAATTTTTCATTATAGAACTTGGCTTGTATATTCCAACAATGGGCCTCCTCAAGTGCCCTAGGTCTTTGTGAGCAAGCAAGTTGGATACACATCCACTTAGTTTATTTTGTTGAGCTTTCATACATTTATAGCTCTAGTGCATCCGTTGCATGGCAATCCCTACTCCTTGCATTGACATCAATTGATGGGCATCCCCCTAGCCCATTGATTAGCCGCGTTGATGTGAGACTTTCTCCTTTTTGTCTTCTCCACATAACCCCCTCATTATATTCTATTCCACCCATAGTGCTATATCCATGGCTCACGCTCATGTATTGCGTGAAAGTTGATAAAAGTTTGAGATTACTCAAGTATGAAACAATTGCTTGGCTTGTCATCGGGGTTCTGCATGATGAGAGCATTCTTGTGTGACGAAAATGGAGCATGATCAAACTATATGATTTTGTAGGGATGAACTTTCTTTGGCCATGTTATTTTGAGAAGACATGATTACTTTGTTAGTATGCTTGAAGTATTATTATTTTTATGTCAATATTAAACTTTTGTCTTGAATCTTATGGATCTGAATATTCTTGCCACAATAAATAAGAATTACTTAGAGAAATATGTCAGGTAGCATTCCACATCAAAAATTCTGTTTTTATCATTTACCTACTCGAGGACGAGCAGGAATTAAGCTTGGGGATGCTGATACGTCTCCAATGTATCTATATTTTTTTATTGTTCCATGTTATTATATTATCTGTTTTGGATGTTTATGGGCTTTATTATGCACTTTTATATTATTTTTGGGACTAACCTATTAACCCAGTGCCAGTTTCTATTTTTTCCTTGTTTTAGAGTATCGCAGAAAAGGAAAATAAAATGGAGTCCAATCGACCTGAAATTTCACGAAACTTATTTTTGGACCAGAAGAAGCCCACGGAGTATCGGCGATGGACCAGGAGAGTCCCGGGCTGCCACGAGGGTGGGGGCGCGCCCACCCCCTGGGCGCGCCCCCTGCCTTGTGGACAGCCCGGAGATCCACCAACGTACTTCTTCCTCCTATATATATCCATATACCCTAAAAACTTCAGGGAGCACAATAGATGGGGAGTTCCGCCGCCGGAAGCCTCCGTAGCCACCGAAAACCAATCTAGACTCGTTCCGGCACCCTGCCGGAGGGGGGGGGGAATCCCTCTCCGGTGGACATCTTCATCATCCCGGCGCTTTCCATGATGAGGAGGGAGTAGTTCTCCCTCAAGGCTGAGGGTATGTACCAGTAGCTATGTGTTTGATCTCTCTCTCTCTCTCTCGTGTTCTTGAGGTGGTATGATCTTGATGTATCGCGAGCTTTAATATTATAGTTAGATCTTATGATGTTTCTCCCCCCTCTACTCTCTTGTAGTGGATTGAGTCTTTAAGGATTTGTGAACACTTGATGTATGTCCTGCATGGGATACCCGTGGTGACAATGGGGTATTGTATTGACCCACTTGATGTATGTTTTGGTGATCATCTTGCAGGTTCCGCCCATGAACCTATGCATAGGGGTCGGCACACGTTTTCGTCTTGAATCTACGGTAGAATCATTGGGGCACTCTTTGAAGTTCTTTGTGTTGGTTTGAATAGATGAATCTGAGATTGTGTGATGCATATTGTATAATCATACCCACGAATACTTGAGGTGACATTGGAGTATCTAGGTGACATTAGGGTTTTGGTTCATTTGTGTCTTAAGGTGTTATTCTAGTACGAACTCTATGATAGATTGAATGGAAAGAATAGCTTCATGTTATTTTACTACGTACTCTTGAATAGATCGATCAGAAAGATAACTTTGAGGTGGTTTCATACCCTACCATAATCTCTTTGTTTGTTCTCCGCTATTAGTGACTTTGGAGTGACTCTTTGTTTCATGTTGAGGGATAGTTATATGATCCAATTATGTTATTATTGTTGAGGGAACTTGCACTAGTGAAAGTATGAACACTAGGCCTTGTTTCAACCCATTGCAATACCGTTTGTGCTCATTTTAATCATTAGTTACCTTGCTGTTTTTATATTTTCAGATGACAAAAACAATTATCTACTATCCATATACCACTTGTATCACCATATCTTCGCTGAACTAGTGCACCTATACAATTTACCATTGTATTGGGTGTGTTGGGGACACAAGAGACTCTTTGTCATTTGGTTGCAGAGTTGCTTGAGAGAGACCATCTTCATCCTACGCCTCCTACGGATTGATAAACCTTAGGTCATCCACTTGAGGGAAATTTTCTAATGTCCTACAAACCTCTGCACTTGGAGGCCCAACAACGTCTACAAGAAGAAGGTTGTGTAGTAGACATCAGAAGTTGTCAAGGAAGGCTTCTTCCAAGTCCTCCTAGCCGCCAATGGAGTTTTCAGGTAGGCTGTTCAGCAAGTGTCGGGCTGGCCCCTTGAGTTTTAGGGGGGTGTATTTGATGGCATGAAGATTGTCGCCGCGGGCCATGTGAATATGGAGAATAAAGTCTTCAATCCATACCGCAGGATCTATGGTTCCATCATATGATTTGATATTCATGGGTTTGAACTCTTCTGGGAATTCATGTTCCATTACTTCATCAGTGAAGCAGAGGGGGCGTGCGGCGCCTCTATATCGGGCCAGGTCGCGACATAGTTCGGATGGAGTCCGTCTATGATTTTCAGCTCGGACGTAATTGTGCTTACCATGCTCGGCTTGATAGCCGTCGTCACGCGTCGGGGGCATGCCTCCGTGATCCGTAGATCGACCTGGCCAGACCTGCTTTATTCTTCAGGCCCTGCCGGAGATCATACGTGTATGCCCGAGCTGTTTTATCCCTGCCTTTACCGCGAGGTAGTACGGGCTGGTGTTTGGCTTGAGTTGTCGTTTTGTCCCGGCCGCGTGGTGGTCAATCAGTCGCGTTACACGCTGATGGTGCAGGCTCAAGTGCCTCGTGCTCAAATTGGGGTAGAAGTTTATGCTTCAGATAACTTTTGGTTGGGCGCTCGAGGTCGTATTCTTCCGCTGCCAGGACATCAGTCCATCTATCGTTGAGAAGATCTTGATCAGCTTGAAGCTGCTGCAGCTTCTTTTTCAGGCTCCTGGCAGTGGCTATTAGCTGTAGTTTAAAGCGCTCCAGCTCGAGACGTTCCTCAGGCATGATAAAGTCCTCGTCACCGAGGCTCACCTCATCCTCGGAGAGTGGAAGATAATTGTTGTCCTCCGAGTCTTCATGCATGGCTGATACGTCTCCAACGTATCTATAATTTTTGATTGTTCCATGCTATTATATTATCTGTTTTGGATGTTAATGGGCTTATTTATACACTTTTATATTATTTTTGGGACTAACCTACTAACTCAAGGCCCAGTGCAAATTGCTGTTTTTTGCCTATTTCAGTGTTTCATAGAAAAGGAATATCAAACGGAATGAAACCTTCGGGAGAGTTATTTTTGGAACAAACGTGATCCAGGGGACTTGGAGTGGATGTCAAGAAATCAACGAGGAGGCCACGAGGCAGGGAGGCGCGCCCCCACCCTCGTGGGCCCCTCATAGCTCCACCGACCTACTTCTTCCTCATATATATATATATAGCTAGTCTATTCTGATAATATAATCAGAATAACTATTCTGATAACACTTCCGCACTGCACGCTCAACGCAAGTGCACGTCATTGTTTGAACCAAGTGTGCTGCAGTACTGAGGCGAGAGAAATTCCCGTTGCAAAAAGCTGCACGCAGTGTTTTTTCTGGTACTCTTTTCGCTCTAGTTTTTTAAACGTTTGTCGGAACGAGGCGTGTAATATATCGTTGAAAAGATATGGATTAGGCGCAACTTCGCCATGTTGAACACTTTTCGAGATTCCTCACGGTTTAAGAGCAGTTTCGAAAATGGTGCGGCCCACAACAAGTGGCAGCGAGCGTTTTTTCGCATTTTTTTCTAAACCGCTCGTCGAAATGAAGCAAATAATACACCGTTGGATAGATATCGTCGAGGCGCATCTTTTTCATATTTATTTCTTTCCCTAATTTGTTACGGTTTAAGAGCAGTTTCAAATTTACTAAATCGCGGAATTCTATTTTTCAAAAAAATTCAAATTTTCGGTACTATTTTCGCTCTAGTTTTTTAACCGTTTGTCGAAACGAGGCGTGTAATATGTCGTTGGAAAACTATGGACAAGGCGCAACTTTCATATGTAGAAATGGTTTTAAGATTCCTTACAGTTGTAAGTTAATTTTGAAAATCGTGTGGCAGACGACAAGTGGCAGCGGCCGTTTTTCGTGAATTTTTTACAAATCGGTTGTCGAAATGATTCAAATGATATGCGGTTGGAAAGATATCAACGAGACACAGCTTTTTCATGTAGAACACTCTCTCTAATTCCTTACGGTTTAAGAGCAGTTTTATTTTTACCGAAAAGCGGACTCTCTGTTTTTCGTGACACCCAAATTAACGTGTGTTCTGCATCAGACAACATAACGCACTGCTTCAGACTGAAAATTGCACTGCATGGGAGAGTCAGGTGAACTTCATTATATTTTTTTGTCGGACGTAAATTTTTCTCAGACGAAGAGAGTGAAGTGCGCTTCACATCGGGCGTAAGTGAACCACAAAAGTATGAGGAAGTGAACATCATTACTTTTTTGTCGTTTCGGTAGAAAAAAAATCTTGCACTAACATGATGAACAACATCAGACGGTCGATCTCACTGCTTCGGTTGGAAAACCACACTGCATCAAATGGCCAAGTGAACCACATTACTTGTTGGAGTTATTTTTTTCTCTTTTTGTTCCATCGTGTGTTCTGCACTGCAAGGGTCAGAGTAGTTATCTGTATACGTTCCTCAGGGGTGACATGTTCTGCACTGCACGAACACGACTAGTGCACTACAGGGGTGGCACATGTGGACTGCATGAAACAACGCAAATATGCTTGACAAAATCTCCTAGAAGGAACGAACTTCTGATAGACACACACGAGATCACCAGCGAACCGCACATGAGATACAAACGAGCAGTGGATTACACAGTGACACAGCGAACACATTGGAAAGTATAAACAACACTGATTGCAAACAAAACAAAATCTAAAACACACAAAAAACTATGTGAGAGGTGGCCGGCAATGAACCGCATGCCTCCAGCCTGTGCACCGCACGCCTTCACACATGTACTGTATACTGCAGCGACACTTTGACAACACCCCGACTGAACGGCCACGCCTGCCGAACCGCATTGCGTGTCTGGGGCACTACAAGTCCAAGATGCCTGCACTGCAAGGGGTGGAGGGCATCTCGTCTGCAGGACATGGTCGATCTCACCACGAACTGCATTAGTTTCCATCCAACAATTTTTTTGTCCCTGAACTTTTGCACAACAACCCTGAAATTGAATTGAAACTGAACTGAAATCCACTTCGACTAAATGAATGAAACTAAAAAACACAAAGAACCAACTGGCGGATGAACTCCATGTCCATGGTCGCCAAATCACAATGGACACACAAGAGAACCCCATAACCATCGGCCGTGAACCATTTTTAGATCACAAACATATGAATTTTGCAACAAAAATTAACAAAAACTCCTTGCTGGAGCCTGTGCTTGGGTTAACCACATGTAGAGGAGCAGCAAACTGCACTTGGCGCCCCACCGAGCTGCACAGAGAAAAAAGGCGATTGGTTCAGCAGGATGTGGCACTTCAGCGGGGTGATGAAACCACCAACGTGAGATGGGCTGCCGATAATGAGGGGTTAGGAGAACTGCTGGGATGGATTCCATGAACTGGCAGAAGGAGGAGCGCCTGGGGAGGCCCCCGTGCCTCTCATAGCAATCCCGGCAAGGACGTAGTAGCAGGCGCCCTCCCAGCAACGTCCATCCCGTCGGCAACCACCTGCTGCAACCTGCTGCGTGCCGGCGGACTGCACTGACGACCAATATGCCATGTGTTGGGAAGCAACATGCACTACATCAGTGGAGAACAACATGAGAGGGGAGCAGAGGTGATGTACGCAGTGCCGAACTTCACACACGCACATCATGTGGTGTGGATCCCCTCCTCTGCTAACCGTTGTGGTGAGATTGAGCCCGACGATGTGCTCATCGGAGGCACATGCGCCATAGGGGGCGAGGGGGGAGCAGGGCTCCGTTGACCTTCGATGCTTGATGCCCCAGGCGCCCGAGTAGCCAGATCCATGGAGGGGACGAGATCCTGGTTGCTGTTCACGGTCGTGGCCGCCGGATCCGGCACTAGCGGCCGCGCGGAGAGGCGCATAGCAGCGCCAGGGCAGCTGTTGGACGCGGGAGGGGGTGCTGGAGCTAGGGGAAGGAGGTGGGTCGGGATGGTGCGGCGCGTGGACCTGAGGGGGCCGGAGCGGGCAGTGGGTTGCCAGGGCCCTGCCGTCAGGGATGAGCAGGGGATGGGCGGCGAGGATGGGCCCCGATCAACGGCGCGACCAGATCCAGGGAAGGTGTTGGTCCGGCGGCGCGGGGCGGGAGGTGGTCCGGGGGCGCAGGGAGGGAGGTGGTCCGGCGACGCGGGGGCTGGAGGTGGTGCGGTGGTAGGGGTGGGAGGTTGTAGCGGCGGGAGGAAGGTTACAGGGGCTGGGGGAGGTGGAGGTCGGGGATGGAACGTGAGAGAGAGGTGGGGGTTGACCGGGGAAGAAGGTGGGTGGGGGAGGTTGCTCGGTTTGTTTTGCGAGAGGAGTTCAGTTCGTGGGTTTTTGAAGTGCTAAACTGTTAGCAGAATAAGAAAAGTGTTATGAGAATAAGGTCTTAAGGGGGTGTTATCATAATAGACCCACCCTATATATATATCCATATACCCCGAAAACATCCAGGAGCCCCACGAAACCCTATTTCCACCGCCGCAACCTTCTGTACCCAAGAGATCCCATCTTGGGGCCTTTTCTGGAGCTCTGCCGGAGGGGGAATCAACCACGGAGGGCTTCTACATCAACACCATAGCCTCTCCGATGATGTGTGAGTATTTTACTTCAGACCTTCGGGTCCATAGTTATTAGCTAGATGGCTTCTTCTCTCTCTTTGGATCTCAATACAAAGTTCTCCTCGATCTTCTTGGAGATCTATGTTGGAAATATGCCCTAGAGGCAATAATAAATTAGTTATTATTATTATATTTCATTGTTCATGATAATCGTTTATTATCCATGCTACAATTGCATTGTTAGGAAACTCAGATACATGTGTGGATACATAGACAACACCATGTCCCTAGTAAGCCTCTAGTTGACTAGCTCGTTGATCAATAGATGGTTGCGGTTTCCTGACCATGGACATTGGATGTCATTGATAACGGGATCACATCATTAGACCATGGACAAGACCCAATCCTAAGCCTAGCACAAAATCATGTAGTTCATATGCTAAAGATTTTCTAATGTCAAGTATCATTTCCTTAGACCATGAGATTGTGCAACTCCCAGATACCGTAGGAGTGCTTTGGGTGTGCCAAACGTCACAACGTAACTGGGTGGCTACAAAGGTACACTACGGGTAACTCCGAAAGTGTCTGTTGGGTTGGCACGAATCGAGACTGGGATTTGTCACTCCGTGTAAACAGAGAGGTATCTCTGGGCCCACTCGGTAGGACATCATCATAACATGCACAATGTGACCAAGGAGTTGATCACGGGATGATGTGTTCCGGAACGAGTAAAGAGACTTGCCGGTAACGAGATTGAACAAGGTATCGGGATACCGACGATCGAATCTCGGGCAAGTATCGTACCGATAGACAAAGGGAATTATATACGGGATTGATTGAATCCTTGACATCATGGTTCATCCGATGATATCATCGTGGAGCATGTGGGAGCCAACATGGGTATCCAGATCCCGCTGTTGGTTATTGACCGGAGAGTTGTCTCGGCCATGTTTGCATGACTCCCGAGCCTGTAGGGTTATAGGGAATAGATGTACGTGGTTACAGAATGTTGTTCGGAGTCTCAGATGAGATCCCAGACGTCACGAGGAGTTCCGGAATGGTCCGGAGGTAAATATTTATATATGGGAAGTCATCATACGGTCACCGGAATAATTCGGGGGTTATCGGTATTGTACCGGGACCACTTGAGGGGTTCCGGGGGTCCATCGGGAGGTCCACTTTCCCCGGAGGGCCCTATGGGCTATGTGTGGAGAGGGACCAGCCCCTTAGTGGGCAGGGCGCCTCCCCCCTAGGGCCCATGCGCCTAGGGTTTGGGGGAACCCTAAAGGGGGGCGCCCCCCTTGCCTTGGGGGGCAAGGCAACCCCCCTGGCCGCCGCCCCCTCCTCAGATTGGATCTGAGGGGGCCGGCCCCCTCTCCCTTGCCCCTATATATATGTGGGCGGTGGGAGGGCAGCCGCACCCAAAAAGTTCTGGCACAGCCCTCCCCCTCTCTCAAGTCCTCATCCTCTCCTGCGGTGCTTGGCGAAGCCCTGCAAGATTGCCACGCTCCTCCTTCACCACCACACTGTCATGCTGCTGCTGGATGTACTCTTCCCCAACCTCTCCTTCTCCCCTTGCTGGATCAAGGCATGGGAGACGTCATCGGGCTGCACGTGTGTTGAACGCGGAGGCGCCGTTGTTCGGCGCTTAGATCGGAATCAACCGCGATCTGGATCGCTGCGAGTACGACTCCTTCATCCGCGTTCTTGCAACGCTTCCGCTTAGCGATCTACATGGGTATGTAGATGCACTCCCCTTCCCCTCGTTGCTAGATTACTCCATAGATTGATCTTTGTGATGCGTAGAAAATTTTAAATTTCTGCTACAATCCCCAACAGTGGCGTCATGAGCTAGGTCTATGCGTAGTTTCTATGCACGAGTAAAACACAAAGCAGTTGTGGGCGTCGATATTGTCAATTTACTTGTCGTTACTAGTCTTATCTTGATTCGGCGGCATCATGGGATGAAGCGGCCCGGACCGACCTTACACGTACGCTTATGTGAGACTGGTTCCACCGACTCACATGCACTAGTTGCATAAGGTGGCTAGCGGGTGTCTGTCTCTCGCACTTTAGTCGGATCGGATTCGATGAAAAGGGTCCTTATGAAGGGTAAATAGAAATTGGCATATCACGTTGTGGTTTTCGCGTAGGTAAGAAATGTTCTTGCTAGAAACTATAGCAGCCACGTAAAAACTTGCAACAACAATTAGAGGACGTCTAACTTGTTTTTGCAGCATATGCCGTGTGATGTGATATGGCCAAAAGGATGTGATGAATGATATATGTGATGTATGAGATTGATCATGTTCTTGTAATAGGAATCACGACTTGCATGTCGATGAGTATGACAACCGGCAGGAGCCATAGGAGTTGTCTTAATTTATTTATGACCTGCATGTCAACATAAATGTCATGTAATTACTTTACTTTATTGCTAAAGCGTTAGCCATAGTAGTAGATGTAATAGATGACGAGACAACTTCAAGAAGACACGATGATGGAGATCATGATGATGGAGATCGTGGTGTCATGCCGGTGACAACGATGATAATGGAGCCCCGAAGATGGAGATCAAAAGGAGCAAAATGATATTAGCCATATCATGTCACTATTTGATTGCATGTGATGTTTATCATGTTTTACATCTTATTTTCTTAGAATGACGGTAGCTTAAATAAGATGATCCCTCACTAAAATTTCAAGAAAAGTGTTCCCCCTAACTGTGCACCGTTGCGAAGGTTCGTTGTTTCGAAGCACCACGTGATGATCGGGTGTGATAGATTCTAACGTTCGAATACAATGGGTGTTGACGAGCCTAGCATGTACATACATGGCCTCGGGACACATGCGAAACACTTAGGTTGACTCGACGAGCCTAGCATGTACAGACATGGCCACGGAACATGGAAGACCGAAAGGTCGAACATGAGTCGTATAGAAGATACGATCAACATGAGATGTTCACCGTTGATGACTAGTCCGTCTCACGTGACGATCGGACACGGCCTAGTCGATTCGGATCATGTTTCACTTAGATGACTAGAGGGATGTCTATCTGAGTGGGAGTTCATTAAATAATTTGATTAAGATGAACTCAATTATCATGCACATAGTCTAAATTGTCTTTGCAAATATGTTGTAGATAAATAGCTCACGTTGTAGCTCCCTATTTCAATACGTTCCTAGAGACTAAGTTGAATGCGGACTTGGTCTGTAGTCCGAGGAGTGTCCTCATTGCTACATAGAAGGCTTACGTCTTTGATGCACCGCTCGATGTGCAAACCCCTAACACATCGTCTGTGGATGTTGTGAACACCTGTCAGACACATCCTGATGACTACTTGATAGTTTAGTGCACCATACATTACGGCTTAGAATCGGGATTCCAATGACATTTGGAACGCCATAAGACATATGAGATGTTCCAAGAGCTGAAATTGGGATTTCAGGCTCATGCCCGTGTTGAGAGGTATGAGACCTCTAACAAGTTCTTTTGCCAACAAGATGGAGGAGAATAGCTCAGCTAGTGAGCATGTGCTCAGAATGTCTGGGTGCTACAATCACTTAAATCAAGTGGGAGTTAAACTTCCAGATAAGATAGTGATTGATAGAGTTCTCTAGCCACTATCACTAAGCTACTAGATCTTCGTGATGAACTATGACATGCAAGGGATGGAGTTGATCCCGGAGCTGTTCGCGGTGCTTAAGACCGCAAAAGGTAGAAATCAAAGAAGGAGCATCAAGTGTTGATGGTTTAACAAGACCACTGGTTTCAAGAAGGGCAAGGGCTAGAAGGGAAACTTCATGGATGGCAAACCAGTTGCGCTCCAGTGAAGGAACCCAAGGTTGAACCCAAACCCGAGACTAAGTGCTTCTATTGTAAGGGGAACGGTCACTGGTAGCGGAATTACCCCAAATGCATGGTAGATAAGAAGGCTGGCAACTTCAACAAAGTATATACGTGTTATTAATGTGTACCTCACTAGTACTCCTGGTAGCACCTGGGTATTGGATACCGGTTCAGTTACTATTATTGGTGACTTGAAGCAAAAGCTACGGACTAAACGGAGACTGGCTAAGGGCGAGGTGACGATGTGTGTTGGAAGTGTTTCCAAAGTTGATGAGATCACCATCGCACGCTCCATCTGCCTTCGGGATTAGTATTGAACCTAGATAAATGTTATCAGGTGTCTACGTTGAGCATGAATATGATTAGATCATGTTCATTGCAATACGGTCATTCATTTAAGTTAGAGAATAATGGTTATTCTGTTTACATGAATGATACCTTTCATGGTCATGCACCCTATGTGAATGGTTCATTGAATCTCGGTCGTGGTAATACACATGTTCACGCCAACAGATGTAGAGTTAATAATGATAGTACGACTTTCTCGTGGCACTGCCGCTTAGGTCATATTGGCGTAAGATGCATGAAGAAACTCCATGTCGATGGATGTTTGGAGTCACTTGATTTTGAATCACTTGACACATGCGAGCCATGCCTCATGGGCAGGATGACTAAGACCCCATTTTCAGGTACAATGAAACGGGCAAGTGACTTGTTGGAAATCATACATGTTCATGCGTGTGATCCAATGAGAATTGAAGCGTGCGGTGGATATCGCTATTTTCTCATCTTCACTGACGATTTGAGTAGATATAGGTATATTTACTTAATGAAGAACAAGTCTGAAATGTTTAAAAAGTTCAAGCAATTTCAGAGTGAAGTTAAGAACCATCATAACAAGAAGATCAAATTCCTACGATCTGATCGATGAGAATTTCTGAGTTATGAGTTTGGCAATCACTTAACACTACTAGGGAAAAGCCTATACACAGAATCTTACCAGCAGCGCGCTATAAAATTAGGCGCTGCTGCTAAGTAGCAGTAGCGCGGGCTGTGAAAACTCGCTGCTGAAACAAGTTTATCAGTAGCGCGCGCACTCCAAGCGGCGCTACTGCTAAAATTCCCACGACGCCGCCGCGAGGCCAGTTATAGTAGCAGCGCATTAAAATAGATAGCGCTACTGCTACGTAATGTAGCAGCAGCGCATTCAGGCAATAATCGCTACTGCTAAATTAACTACAGATCTCACTAGCCTCATCCATAGATCACACTCACACACACACTCGATCATGGTCTCCTCCTCACCCCCCGCGCCGCCGGTCCTCCCCCGTCGCCCCTCCCCCGATCTGCGCCGTTGTCGCCTCATCCTCCTCGCTGGACTCGGTACCGGCCTCCTCCTCCGTCCTCCCTCCACTCGCCGCTGGCCGCCCCCTCCTCGCTCCGCCTTCCTCCTCGATCTGTCCTCCCTCCACTCGCCGCCGGCCGGCCCCTCCTCGCTCCACCTTCCTCCGTCCTACTATCTTATCCCTCTCGAGTCGCCCCTCCTTGTCCTTCCTCCCTGATACATTTTGATTTAGTAGGCTTTCATATGTAACATTTTGATTTAGTTGATTTTGTATGCTAGTGGATTTAGTATGCTAGTTGATTTAGTCGATTTAGTTGATATGATTCAGTTGATTTAGTAGGCTAGTTGATTTAGTTGATTTAGAACATTTTGATTTAGTTTATTTAGTAGTCTAGTTGATTTAGTTGATTTAGTAGGCTAGTTGATTTAGAACATTTTGATTTAGTTGATTTAGTAAAATGGCGCCACCACCAGCACCACTATGTCGACTGTGCAAGTCAAGGTGCGCCAGCAGCCTTGCAACTGGCAAGCTGTTCGGCATCTACTTCCATCCGAGTTTTCGTCGTTGATATCATGTAGTTCATACGGGCGGGAGGTGGTCCGGGGGCGCAGAGAGGGAGGTGGTCCGGCGACGCGGGGGCTGGAGGTGGTGCGGCGGTAGGGGCGGGAGGTTGTAGCGGCGGGAGGAAGGTTGCAGGGGATG